>NW_007578095.1:32203-125898 GCF_000690725.1 Stegastes partitus | reverse complement strand
GATAGATAGATAGATAGATAGATAGATAGATAGATATAGATATAGATATATAGATATATAGATATAGATATATATAGTAAACCACTGCAGTACTATAGAACAACAAGCTGCATTTCATTCCTTGATGACCGCTGTGAGAGACTTGTTCAAGGTGACAAAAAGGGATCAAAGAGGACACGCTGTGAGGTGTAATCCGGATGAGAACCTCCAGAACATCTATTCATTGTCTCTCATGAATGTCCGTGTTCCAAAATGACTAATTTGGTACATTTTCAAAGCTCTTCTTGACAGTTGGAGGCAAAAAATGCAATTTGAGGCGTGATATTTATGATCTGCAGGGTCTCATCTTTCATCCTGAATTGTCCCGCTGTGGTCTGTTGTTTCACGGTCATAAAACTGGATTGGGTAAAACATGACAAGAAATGGCTGCCAAAAAAAATGTTAACACCTTGGCTGATAATATAAAAACGTGAAGCTCTGGTGAATTAAAAAGAAAAAAAAACACTCCAAAAGCTGTTGTTGTGTGAGAAGAGTGCCCTTCGGAAATAGATTGCGGCAGGTAGCTCTCACTCTGTGAGAGTGAAAATAACCAGTGATATCGGTTATCAGATGTCCCTCACTAAAAGCAAAGTGTTACAACTTCCTGGCCAAATCAAATATGATTTGATCCAGATACTGCAGGTTATACAGATGGCTTTGGCGATTGTAATGTTTCTATATTTCTTCCGTTACGTGGGAGGCTCTGTATGCTACAATTAGCTCTGTGTTTAGGCTGAAGGTTGGACATATTTCTCAGTGTCCGTTGTGAGTTTAATACCACGCTTGAAAGAATCTGTTTAACCAGCCAGCTGATCCCAACTACTGGAGGACAATTTATTGATTAAGAAGTCTTATATTTAGTCCAGTTCATTTTGCAGCTAGATGTCTACATGAGTTTATTGATTAGAGAATGCACTGCTGGAACAGCCATTTGTGGCTTGCTTGAGACCAATAACATAATATTGATATATAAAAGATGCTCTTCATATCTGCTGTGCATTGCAATAGACAGTGGTTTAGGAAACACTTCCGCATTAGATTCAGAGGTTTTCTCATCTTACCTGCAGACAATCACACTGATTATTAAAGCCTCTTTGTTTCACAATGGCCTTGGAACATTATGAAATGAAGACACACTGTCTCATTTAGCCTTATTCTTTAATCTAATGAGCATAAAGCCCATTCCTCAACTGCATCTACTCTAATATTTGGCCACGTTATTGTGGCCACGGGACTGAGAACAACATGTGACCACGTTCAATACTTACTTTGTTGGAAATCAAGTTTGTTCTATCGCTTTGTCTTCCCAGAGGCCCTCTCTGCGGTTTCATCCCTCCATCATTTGTCTCTGACATCACTCGCTCCAGTGCCTCTTACAGGCCAAACACTCGGACCCTGAGGAACATTCACAAAGAAGCTAGTGAAGGAGTTTTTATCTCCTCTTGATCTGGTCATCTTTCAGCTCTTTCATCGTATTTTCTGTATCCCTCCGGGCGAAAGACAGGAAGCACTCTTTTATAAGCCTGAAAGTGATGCTTGTTTTTATAATGATAATCAGAAATATGTCCTGTGGGAATGGTTCTCATTTATTTAATTTTAAACTGGTTTATTTGCTATCAGTGGCTGAGCCAATAAACAGTGGGGAGCCATGAGGAAACACAGCATATGCTCCATTTCACATCAACCCTAATGAATGGCATTTTTTTCCTAACCTTCCGGGCAACACCTGAAAACCAGCCAAAATGACTTCAGATCACAACAATGTCCTCACTTTGAATTTCTGTAACTAAACTATCTAGACATGCTTCTTATAATGATGAAAGTGCAAGAAAAACTTCCCACTGACCCATGCTCAGTTCTGTAGAAATAAATTAGAGGCCACTGTCCTCTCTCTGAAAGGGCTTGTTGGTTCTTTGGCACTCTATCTTCATTATCCAATCGCTGCTGGCCTCCATCCAGTATTAGAGGACACAGGAAGACTGTTTCATCTTATCCTTCTCTTCTACACTCACTTTTTGTCCGAAGGCACATCATATACAGTATGTTATACAATAAATACATGACTGCAGTTTACAGGGAGGGAAAAGTGTCCCACATCTAACCACTACTGAGTGTCATACATAATGCTTTAAATTATGATTTAATGACCCCGGTGAAAGTTTCAAACTCAGATTACTGGCGGAAAAAATGAAGAGTATATAAAAAGTGCAAGATTGGCACATTCAATCATAATACATGGAGTGGGTCTGCCGGCTTAATGTCAGGAACAATACCTAATCAAGCAGAAAGGTCCCAAGGAACAGCAGGAATAATGTGAGAAATTATTGCATTGTTGGTATTTTTGTTTGAGTTGCCTTTTTGTGTCGCGGAACAAAGCTCTCATGAAGTGCATTTTTTCTTGTCTGATGTCATTCACGTAGTTTCATCGTCAGCACTTTTGCTGAAATCTTTCTCTTGATCTCTTCTTTTTTTCCCTCTAAATGTGACAAATAGAATCACAATTAGGAAAGTCATGCACATGCCCAACCTCCTCCTTCCAAGTAAAATCTTCCAGATTGCTGTCAGATGAACTCATTGTAAGGCCACCATGTTGACAGCTCTGCTGACGGTTGCCAACAGTGGTTCAACAAGTGTCTTAAGTTTCTTTTTTTTCCCACTTTTTATAAAATCTCTACCACGTTTGCCAACATAGAAGTTGTGGAAAAATATAACTTAACACTTAACAACTCTGTAAATTGCAAGTAAATGAACACAATATTGTTTGTTTTCTTTATATTATGAGGTCCATTGGTGGGAGTGCATTGCCTGAGCACACACTGGTCATGGCAGCAAAAACAGAGAGTTTTTTTTATATATGTATATTTTAGAGTTGTAGAGCAAAGTTCTGTGGATTGATGACACAAAAATGAGCCTCTATCAAAACTAAACAGTTAATGAGCTCAAGCATCTCATTTAACAGACATGGTTCTTTTATGATTTGTGTAAGTGTGGCTGCCAAGGAAACTGACACACTGGCATTCATTCATGATTTCACTGCTAAGAGAGGCAACGGGATGAAAACAGAGTTGAATGGGGCATTTGGTGGGCTCAGATTTAGTAAAATGCAGCAAAACTTATTGAAAGACAGTGGTCCTAAATATTGGGCCAACATAAAGAAAGAACTTTTCACAGTGAAGAGGTGGAATATCTTGGAATGGCTGATTCATTCACCTGGTCTGATCATTCGCTCCACTGCAACTGAGAGCTGAAAGATGCCACACTGAGCAAAAGCTGAAGTAGGCTGTAGTGAAGACTTGAGACAATCAGTAACAGAATAGAATTTAATACAAACTATTAAATGCAATGCTTTTGTGAGACACTTTGAGTGCATGTGTCCAATTACTACAGTCCTGTACTTTGGGAACTATTAGTTAAAAGGGTTATCTCTCCTACACAGTTCTCTTTCTATACCATTTCCTTCCTGGTATTGATGGAAACCTAATCAAATTAAAGCTGAGACGTGGCACTTTAATGTCGCATCCATTACTTCATTTGAAATTAAATGTGCAGGAAACCAGAGATTTAAAGGCGAAAAAATGTGAAGCAGCTACAGCACTGTGGTCTGGGCTGTAAATGCACATTTGAAAGATGAGTGAAGAAAGGAGAGTGAAAATGCGGGATGTGTGAGATAGCTGAGTGTGGTGGAGAAATCCCTGCATTAGTATTGAATGTTTAATTACGAAGTCACTCCAGTTCAAAATGGATCAAACTCTTCGCGCTCTTAGTAATCATTCTTCAAAGCCTCGTACATTTTTCTTGCCCTTCTCTCTGCTCCTGTCTACTCCTCTGACCTCTCCTGTCATCTTCTTCCCTTATGAGTCACTACAGCTTTCTTCTCTCCTCACTTTTGTGGTTAAGTCATGCAGTCATTTCTCCTCTTAGCTTTTCCATACTTTTCCCGGCTTCTTTTATTCAGATGTATATGATTGAATTCCATCAGAGGTGCAAGTCCACCTTCTCTTTTGATCGTTTTGATATCTTGGTATTTGTCTCTTGAACTGTGCAGGTGTATGTTGGTGCATAGTTATCTTAAATTGCCTTTAAAGCGCTCCCTCTTCCTTTCGTTCTCCTTATCACTGTCTCACAGACAAAGAGAAGTTGCTCAGATCACCTTGAGCACTGATAAATGGCAACAGCCCAAATTTAAAAGCCAAATCGTTCAGAGAGGAGCTGGTGTATCTGTTGGTGTTTTTGCTTGCTGGGAAGTTTTTGTGACTTCACATTCTTCACAGTATGTCACAGAAACAAACAACATGACCAGGCAATCCTTCTCAGTGGACTTTTTTGATTGAATAAGCTTTGACACCTTTATTTATGTGTCTTATTTTCCTTTTGTCACTTCCCCAAAGTTCTTGCATCTTTATTCCGCAAAAAGAAAACTATTTTGCAGACTCCAACTGTGGAAAAACACAATATCTAGCAAGCGGAAATAGACACGCTTCTACCTCGAGTGATCCAAAGCTGTGCTTTAAAACATTATGCAGGTGCGAGCTGTTACCTAATGATGCATGTTTTTTTTATTGATGTAGCATTTAATTAGCTAGGCTAAGATGCAAAGTTCAGACATTCAGAAAAGGGGTGGGGCAGGGAGATTATGTGGTTATTGAGACATGATCAGGAAGAAACCAGACTTGCACCGTTTGCAGCAGCAATGCTTTTTACTGTCATACATTTTTCTATTCATGGTAGCTCTCTGTTATAACAACCTGTTGACTGAACAGGCAGGACACCATTGATCCATGTTGTGTAGAAGAAGAGCCACATGATGTGCTAGACGCCCCCTTTTATGCGATCGCACACAGAGTCTGAAGAATAAATCCATGGTCAAGAGAGAAAGTTGATAACCACCATTATGATACCTGTTATCTCTGACTGGAGTTTAAGGTTTTGTCAAGCTGACTTACACAAAGAAAGCCTGGCTCTGTCAAACTTGCTTCCTAGTACAACCCACAGTTCAGGAACTAGCTGATGTTCCTCCTCTTACAAAGTTGCTAGCCACATGCTAACAGTCTCACATAGCCAGACTTATCTGCACAGCGCTCTGGAGAACGGAGAACACACTATCATTGTGCTACATGGGGGGAAAATGCTCTGTCTTGTCTGCATTTCATATCTTTAAACCAAAGCCGATTTGTCTTGGGGCTGCTCAGTGGTTAGCACCATCACGACCCCTGCTTTGTGTCTCAGTTAGTATGCCTTCTGTCTTTCTGCATGGAGTTTGCATGTTCTCCCTCTGCAGCGTGGGTTCTCTCCGGGTTCTCCGACTTCCTCATACAGTCCAAAAACATGCTGAGGTTAACTGTTGATTTTAAATTATGGATGTGAGTGTGCTTGGTTGTCTGTCTGTAAGTGTAGCCCTGTGATAGACTGGTGACCTGTCCAGGGTGTCCCCTGCCGTCACCCAGAGTCAGCTGGGATAGACTCCAGCCCCCCACATGACCCTAGTGAGGATTAAGCGGTGTATAGATAATGGATGGATGGAGATTTGTCTTGGGTAGCAGAAAGCTCTGGAAACAACAAATAGTGTAAGGTGAAATTGCAGGCAGGCAAGACGAGGTTTCTCATTAAAAGGGCTAATTCATCAAAAGAATGGTGCAGGCCGACCTTATTGTGCACTAAAATCTTTGTCACGACTTTGTAGTTTGCTAACTCTGAGGTTGTTGCACCAAAGGGGATTTGAAAGCATTACCATTGTGCATTAAGTCACTTGCTCCTTTTATTTTTTTTTTTTGTAAACTGTGGGAAATTGATATAATTAATGTGATGTTCACATACACACGAAAAACACCAGGATGTGTATGTAGGTATGTAGCAAGTAGTTAGAATTTTTGTTGTTGTCTGGAACAAGATCAGCAGCTGATGTCTGCCTGTTTGCTTCCATGATGGCGTTTAAGGTGACGCACTTTGTAAGTTCTCTCAGGGAACAGCCAACAGTGATTGTGTCCTTTGTTTAATACTGCATGACAGTTCAAATAGATATGATTCCTCACCACGAGTCTTTAATTTGTCAGAGAATAAACAACTCTTAAGGATTCCTCAACAAACTCCACACAGGCAGAGTGGACGTGTTGCTCTGTGACAGTTTACACCGCCGCATTATTATCCAGGGTCGTATATTTGCTTTCTCTCCTGTATGTAGCCATCTTCCTCTATGTCCTTGTAGCTTCTTACACTGTAGGGATTGTGCACTCTAGCAACTACGTGTCTATTTCGTTTCCTCTTGTTGCTGTTTTACTGCCACTGTCTCCTATTATAAGTTCTTCCACCTTCATTTGTGTCCTGTTCTTCAGTCTGCCACCTGAAAGTGAGTCTGCGTTTTTAGTCTAGTGTGAAATGACATAATGCTCATAGTCAATGAGCTGGTTTGATCTCCGTCACCTTGAGCACCTGCCAGCTGTGGCACAATGATAACATCACCATGGAGATTGATGTGGGCGAAGATGGTGTTGATGCTCCGAAAGAAGTGCCCCTGTAGTTTCTCATACCGAAGATAAACATCACACGTACTTCTACTCTAATACTCTGTTTCTCCAGTTTTCTATATTTCTCTCTCTCTCTCTCTGTGTGTGTGTGTGTGTGTGTGTGTGTGTGTGTGATTGGGGAGGATTTACCAGGTGGAAAATTGAAAACGCACAGCTCCAGTTCAGTATAAAGGTTACAGCAGTTCTGCATGTTTTACTCCATTACGTCCCTCATGTTATCTCTTCAATTTTCATCCATGTACGTCCCATATGAAATAAATTACAACATATGACACACTGACTCTTACATGGATAATGCCACATTGCCACATTGGGCACATTTTTTGATTTTGCTCAATGTGCAATCACAGCAAATGCCTCCAGCTGGAAATGAACCGAGGATGTCACTAGGACACCAAGATGCCAGAATAACAGAATAAAATTAAGAAAAACTGTTAATAATAATTATGTTACTTCGTTTTGTGGTCTGTGAATTTAGTTTGTCGACATCACACGGCTTATATCATCTGCGAACACCAGATAGACATCTGTACCAATCATGAGCAGTCAACCCACAGGATGCGTCAGCAAATTATATATTAGGACAAAACTGGCACTAAATGGAACGTTAAATTTCCAAAACCCATCAACCCTGACTGTCAGTAAACTGTCAAGTCATATTAACAAATAAGTAGCAGATTAAATTAAAAAAAACAAAACCATTTTTTATGCTCTTCAAATTTATAAATACCTAAAATAATATAGATAACTACACTACTTTAAATGAGCAAAGATCTCTGGAATTTTTGTTTGCATTTGAACCTTGAATTGTGCTTTTAAAGCTACAATAATGTTTTAAGGAAATGTTGTTTTTTGGCTTCTTTCTGCCCCCTGGTGGTCAAAAATATACAATGAAATCTTAAACTGAGCAAGCACAGATTGTTGGTGTTACTCAGTCTTCCCCACTGTTTCTGTCTCAGTGTGAAGCCAAGGAGAGCTAGCCTCAGCCATAAACAGACTAACAGCTCATGTGCTTGGAAAATGTAGGCTGTGCTCCAAACTCTGGTCCAGTGCAGATCTGATGGCCAGACCCAGTCTTCAATTGTGAGATAGTCTTTCTATTTTTTGACTCTCAGACTCATACTATTGTTTCTTCTCACTTTTAATCAATTTCTTTAAGTGTAAAATGTTGGCTTTTAGTCTGAAATTATGCTTCTTTTCTACCTGAAAGCCCCCGTGCTTTCACTGTCCTTCACTGGACATTGTCCATATCACCTTCCCTGACAAAAAGATCAAAGAATTGTTTCTCAAAGACACTACCATCTCCTTTATCATACACAGACGTACACTGTTGCTGGAGGTGTACTGAGCAAGGCAAAATGCAGAGAACTCTGTCCTTCCCTGTTCTCTCTTCGTCAATGTTTTCACATGAAATAAAAATGTGTTCAAACATCACTTCAGTTCGAACCCACCAACAGAGAGCTTCAGATCTTTTCGTAGGCTGCCAGTGACTGGGGGAGGTCATCTATCTCCTTGAGTTACGTTCTCACCTTTTCCCAACCAAAATGCTTTGAACAAAGCGCCGTTCTTTTGTCAACAAATGTTGCTAAGCAGCATTTGGCTATAAAAGAGGTGAAGGAGTACAAATGATGGATTTGAATTAGAATGTTTACAGCTTAAAGTACTGTTTGGAGAAAGGTATGCTTTTGTCATGCATGTTTTGTAAGACGTGTGTATGCATGTTTATCTATAGCCGTGTTGTCACACTGGCTAAACTTGTCAGCATCACCTCACAGGCAGAATTTACATAACCAATCTCAGTTTTCATTATTCTCCTTGGAAGGATTGTGTAATTGGATTTTTTTTTCTAACTAGTCCAAACAATTGCTTATCCCTCCCTTACCTGAAAAAAAAGATTTATACTGCTAAATTGCATTCTGAAGAAGCCCATGGTGCTTTTTGCGTTGCATTAGGTTTGTCCTGCAGTGAATAATAGCATGCCACAGGACATCTCCGTGTCTAATGGTGTGACTATATGGCTGCCTAATGGACGCATCAGATAAATCCTATCTCAGTGCATCTTTTCCTCATCCTTGTTCTGTGAAGACTCAAATGGGAGTGTGACGTTGCTGTGCCTTTTTCCAAGCTTCCTTGTAACGGATTCAACTTGGAGAGCTGCCTGTCTGGGAAGACGAGTAAAAAGTGAAGAGTGGCCAGGAGCTCAGTAAACCACATAATGCTTGGAAAACTGTAAGAGGCCTTTGTGTTGTTTTTTGTTTGTTTGTTTGTTTGTTTGCTTTCAGAAAATGATATTTAATTTAGATTCTGGTAAGTCTGTAGCTTTGTTTTACTTGACTTCCCACTCTCACTTTTCTAATATGCTCATACTGATGCCAGTATTGTTGATTTAACTGAGATTTAGTCAACATGTGTGTTTATTAAAGTCCATCTCTAGGCATTGTTTAAACTCCTAAAACCTCACCTCTGTGTATTAGAATTATGTTTCATGTCTTAAAATTGCTTAGATGTAACTCGACACTGTTGCCTTTACAATGTGCAGATCTATGAAGTCTCACTGCACCCCAAGCACACCAGCTCACTAACAACTCTGCTCAAATGCTGTAAACCTAGTCTACGCTACGCAGTGGCGAGATTTACTATTGGAATAATTCAGTTGTAAGTGTTTAAACCACAAACAGAAGAAGAATAATGATACAGCAAACACCACCCCACAGGCTAACAGGATTGGTTCCTTAGGTTTGTTATATATGAAACCCCGAAAGTCCTGTTGGATATGCTCAGCCAAGGTGTTTACCTCCTATTTGCTCATTGTGTGTTTTACAACATATAGAAAACGACAAATTGGCATGTTAACGAGAAAAGGAAAGAAAAAAAAAAAAAGAAAGACAGACAGAAAAACGAAGGCCAATTAGTTCTCTTAACAGGACTACTGTTGCTGCTCAGATTTTTTTGAATGCATCTTTCTCTCATAAAGAGGAGAAACCTCACTGTGTAACGATTTCTGAGTTCATAATCCACAAAACCTCTGAGTGATGCAGACATTTTATTCATTAGTTTGGATGCGTCCTTGATTTCAGAGATTAAATGTATCATTTTGAAGCGACTGTAGTGATAACAGTGTATTTACTGTATGTTTTTATCTATGCATCTGTGTATCTATCTCTATCTGAAAGCTCAGCATTTGATCTATTTTACTGTGAAGCAGATTTGATCTTTTATGACCGCTACCTACCTTCTTCTTTTTTTTTTTAACACCTCTGCAATTCCACCATTGCGGCAGTAATTTAAAAAGCTCTGAGAAAGTTAAAAGACAATTATATCAGAACTGGTCTTGGTAAAGTGTTCTTTTTGTACAGTATGAACCATTTAATTCAAGTTACCACAGACTTGTATAATTAGTTTTTTTTTTTCTGTATTTCAGCTTGATTGTCGACTATCTGGAGAACAGCAGGAGCAGGAAGTCTGATCAACTAGATGACCTGATGGGCATGTACCTACCTGCTTCACCTGATTACACTCATTTAAATTTGTCATGGACTCTTTTAATGTGGGGAAACTACAAATGGTTTGTGTTGTTTCCGTCCTAACTAGAGCTGGGTTTAACCTTTTGTGAATGCATGTGAGACAACGCAGTCCTTTCGAAAGTGACGAAAACCAATATATGAGCCAGCATGTGTTGGAGAGTGAGAAACATATTGTATTTTCTTTGCTTTGTTTGTTGTCATTCTCCATTGATCTCAGTGAACAAATACTGCATGAAAGACAGAGGGGTGGAGAAAAAGAGAAGAAAGGAAAGGTAGGAGGGTAATTCCCAGCCATGATCCGGTGTTTGATATCTGACTTGTGGCTCAGATCAATAGTGTGTGTTTGATGAGAAACACACAGGCTTCCTGCCTAACTGTTTGCCATCGCTTTCTCCTTAGTGTGTGTGATGCCCCGAGACACAAAGAAATGCCTTCAGACATCCTCACCACTCCACATACAGTCCATATATAAACTCCCTTTCTTTTCCCATCTCTACTTCCTGTTCATTTTCCACCCCTCTAAGCATGAATAATCATCGTGAAGAAAGTTAATGTGGGACTTGAATTCATCGGCCAGAACGCAGCTCAAAGAAATGCTAATGTGTCTGTATCATGTCTATATTTGAAGGCCCTATGTGTAGGATTTATGAGGGATCTAATAGTAGAAATGAAATGTAATATTCAGGATTAGGTTTTCATAGGTGTATCATGACCTAAACATTTCATTACCTTTGAATGAACCCTCTTTCATGTTGCACCACCATCTATCTACAGGATCCCCGAACAGACAGAGGTCCTTTTGTGTTTTACACATTTTTAATGGCCAACTTAGGTTCTCCTACATACTTGGAAGAGGAGGGTGAGAAGAGAAGTATTCAGCTGGTTCCAATCTGCAACCTCACCACTAGATGCCACATAATCCTCCACGCTGCTCTTTTAATTATTTGCCAACATATTTCCCGTAAGTCATGAGAATATTGCAGCTGTGCGAGCTGGTGCTGATCTTATTTTGTCTTTTTATGGCATTACAAACAAGATGAAAAAGACAAGGGCACCCTGTGTTTGTTAACCCTATAATCCCTGTAATGCAATGGATGTTTTATGACTATTTAAGGTTTAGGGCAGGATTAAAACTGGGTTGTCTGGATCACAATCATAGGTCCCTTAAATCCCATAGTCCTGCCTTCAACAGCTGGGCTTTAGTCTGGTTGCCATGTCCTGTAAATATTAACTACACTCTTATAGTAGTCATTCTTTCTAAGGTTAGTAACAAACAGAATCAGTAAGCACAGTTTGAGTCAGATTCACCACTCTGTGCCCGTGGTTGCTTAAATCTCACTTTCCCGATTTTGCTCTCCCTCTCTAGCTCTATTGCTCTATTCATCTCCTTGTCATCTTCCCCTCTCCTTTTTCTGCTCCATTCTTTCTATTTGATGGCGACACTTCTGCGCAAAGGGCAGATGGATGACCTACACGTCCTGACTGTGAAGATGAATTACCAGCCTTACCATATCTCCCTTGTCCTGTTTCATAAAAGCTTTTTCAGATCCAAAGTTAGCTCACTTTTGTCGTCTGCTTACCTGTCAGCATGATGAAGCTTTCAGGCTGCTAAAAGTGATCAAAATTCGTATAGGAAAACTTGTGTTGTTATGTGTGTTGTTCTCATGTATCATTTATGCCATTTATGATGTAAACAGCTGTCCAACAAAGCATAATATTGTACATAAAGTGAATGGCAGTGCAGTGTAATGTAATTTGCTCATTGCGATTCTGCTCCTGCAAAACATGCACATTAACTATTTTGCACTGGGCAACTGTCTTATGTCCAAAATTAATCAGAGCACTATGTGGGACAGTTTACAGTGCTTTATAAAAGAAAATATGTGATGGCTTATATGAACAACTTTTATCAAAAGACAGACCTCTAAATGTCCTTCTGAGAGACATATCAGTGGTGATGCTTTTTAGCTTTTTAGTGTCAGAGATTATCTCAACCTCATTGAGGCTAAGGAGTGTAATCATATACAACCTAAGTGTTAACTAAGACCTCACGAATTGCCGTAAAGTTGAAATCAGCACATCTGTGTCACAGTCTTGACAGTATAAGCTTCACATTTTGGGGTTGATCTTTTGTTCTCTAGGGGCTGATCTTGTGCCCATTACTTATTAAAGATAATATGTAAAAAAAATTTAAAAAAATAAAAAAATGTATGTATTGGCATATAAAGACATTGCAGTGTAAAAAATGCCAAACATATGTTTAAGGTTAATATATTCTGTACAATATATTCTAATATATTTGTGGATCTGTATACATAATTTTGTTTTTTCTCTTTCATTTCAGAGAGTACAGGATCAGGCAGAGTGTCTCATTGAAGAAGGCTTCAGCAGGGTGAATACTTCCCCTCACATGGGCCTCCATTGAAGGACTCTTGTAACCACTAATCCCCCTTTTTGCTCTGAAAGTACAAGAGTTCTTCATGTATTCCCTGTGGAACAACTTTGATGTCAGTTGTGTGTCTGACTCTGACATCTTTAAGCTGACCTGAACCTGCTGTGCTGTTGAAAGAAACAGTTAACAGGACATTTTGTCTCTGTATCTTGTCCCTTTGTGTGCCTCCCAGTGTGCAAATGTTTTTTTTTTTTTTTTGCTCCAGCTTTCTGACTCACTGCCCAGCCAAAGGACTTCCATCACAGGCAGCAGCGCTGTGCCTGTCCAAAACAATTTGAATCACACCAAGTGAAAAAGAAAAGAGGGTTCTTTTGAGACTCATTGTGGGCCACAGTGCAAAGTCTAAAGAGAGTGGAAAAGCAAAGATGGAGAGAAGGAGAAGATAGCAGCTGGAGAATCAGAGGATGAAAGACTAGAGTGAGTGTCAGCGGGAACAAATTACATTTGTGACCAAACACCAAAGACTGTCAAAGGGAGAGAATGGAAACAGAGTGAAAGGGGATATTAAAGTGAACAAGACAGATATCTAAGTTTGTGAGTCAGAAGAAAATGAGTTCTACTGTAACATCCTGAGGTGTCTGCGGGAGAACATTTGACGCAAGCAACCTGAACTGTGCGCGATGGCATGTGGGTGCTCCAACTGTGCTGTACGCTCAGTCACATCGCAGCAATTACGCGCAGGGTTTTTTTTATTGTTGTTGTTGTGTTTTGTTTTTTTTTGCCACGACAACACACTCGTCACTCCCCACCTGCTCTGCTCAAAATGAAATTCAAATTAAAGGGCCACTGTTTTGACACAGTGGGGGAGATTAAACCACCATCACAGATGATGCTTGACATGTTTATGTGACATGCCTTCCAGGAGCACCAGGAGCATTGTGTTGCAAAAAACAAATTACTTTCACTGGAATGGTGGCAAAATTTAAATCATGTCATATTTTTTATTTCTACAGGCCAAGTCTCTGGATTTTTTGCTCTTACCTTATTTACATCACCAGTCACAACTTTGACCACACCTGTTCCTTATTTTTGCTATTTTTATTCTCTACATTGTAGAACTAAACTGAAGACATCCAAACTATTATGTAATACATGTAGCTATGTATTTTTATGTCATAATGAAACAGTCTAAACAAAGCAAAGTGTGTTTAATCGTTTGAGATTCCTCACTGTCTGGTGAGGTGGAAGTGGTGAAATTTTCTTCCGAATGCATTTGAGACCATCAGATTTCTTTTCTGCTAAGTTAGCTGTTATAGAGCAAATAGTCCTGTTAAACTACTGTAGTAACCCATATTATGTGAACAAGAGAAATGACAGTCCATCCTTCCTTTGAGAGATGAAGGTCAGGACACTGTAAAAAAAACATCAGACGCTACAATGCAACTGGCACTCATAACTCCAGGAAAGGAAGAAGCGTTATCTTTCCTGCAGAGGAGAAGCTCATGAGAGTTACCAGCCCCAGAAATTGCCAATTAACAGCACGTCAGATTAGATTCCACATCAGCACTTCCAGTTCAAATAGCTGACACATGTCAACATCAACTGTTTGGAGGAGACTGTGTGAATCTGGCCTTTGTGGTGGTATTGTTAGAAGGAAAAAAAACAATACGGAGGGAGCTCAATATGAAATTTCTTGAGCAAAGAAACACAAGGAATGAACATTCAACCAGTGATGATCTGTATTTTGACTGTACAAGTGACATTGTTCAAGATTTATTCAGGGCAAACGTAACAAAGATGGTCATCACAACACCACATCATACCACCTAGTTTGCGCTTAATTATTAACAGGACAACAGTAACCCAGAAGACACCTACAGACTCTGTAGAGGTTTCTGAAACACACATACACACACAGACTGGATGCAGGCAAAACTATGTGAACTCTATGATGTTGAGCGCACAAAATTGTTCTTTTTGGAATACAAAATGCTCATTACTGCTGTTTGTCCTGCTGTTGGCCAAAGTGTACTTTAGTATCGTATGATAATCAGTTGGGCTCCATGGAAACGGCACAACAGCATGACTTGCTTCCTACATGTTTCTGGTAAAATATGTCACCAAGTCTGCCCTACAGCAGAACTCTTACATGCTTTTAGATTCAACATAAGTACTCCAATGATCACATGGATACAAGTCTGAAAACCTTCTTTTGAACCTGAAAGTTCCACTTTTTGCCACCTTTTTCTCTGTGGCTCGCTGTCAAAAATATTTTGTCATTTAGTTCCCACTAATTATAGACCATTCAGGTCTAAATTAAATACATATTCTCAGTTACAGAAAAGCTGTTTTCTCTCTCTTTCTGAATGCTGGTGTCTAGACTTCAGCACCAGCATCTTGTCCATCTGTTGGGACTCATCTTAACATAGACATGAAATTTAATCTCCTGCTGGACCAATCAGAGCTGAGTGCCATTTACCTGAACAAGTATGAGCTAAAGACCCTCCTCAACTCCTGCGACTCTTTCAAGGACAGCAAGCTGTCTGACAAGAAGCGGTGCGATTGCTTCCAGAAATAAGGGGCTGAGGATGGGGTGACTTTTCCAAAGCCGAATGGATTCTGACGGGGGAATGATGAATTTGGGGGAGGTGAAGAGATGCACAGCTGAGTTAGGAGGGGAACAAATCAAAGTCTCAGCAGTAAACGTGTTTTGAATAGGCGTGTTGACACACAAAATTTTACTTCTGCTCTTTTCCACCCCCAAAAACAGTCCAAATATAGGACATTGTCAGTGGACCGCCACAGTAGGAGTTGGGGAGCAAGTGATGAAAACACAAGTGGGTAAAGTGGTTCCTGAAATAGGATGCAGAGTGATGGGAAAAAGGAAAACAAGTGCAGCATGAAAAGAGGAGGAAAACAACAACACAGACAGGAATGACACAGAACTGATCAGCCTGGATGGCTTTTTGTTTGCAGAAATGTTGAGTTTTTTGACGCTCATCTGTGTTCAAAGACAAGGGACTGTGAAAAAGCAGCTCAACAAGGGGTTTCCCCACCTTGTACACATTCAGCACCTTGTCCATAGGTTCTGTTGGCCTCAGTGTCTTCCTCACAATATGTGACAGCTTTAGGAATAGTGTTTGAGTGAGTGTGTTCATATTTGTACACAGCTGTGAAGGTGACTCTTGTCCTGCAGCCTTCACTGTGGTGGGTGATTGTGTGTTGCAACACCTTTGTTCACAGCAAGAGGAGATGTGACATTGGTATTATCTGACTACAACACAGAGACAAGTTTGATTCTGTTCTGACTTTATCACTATTTAATAGACTGAAAGCATCTCTCTTTCATGGTTTTGTCTCCCTACTTCTTTGTTCCTTTTCTCTCTGCCTTCTGGTTCTCACATTCATTGTTGTACTAAAGAGGGCTTCTTCAAGCAAACGCCATCTCAAGGCAGCATCAGCCATTTTTGAGTGAGGAATAATATAGCAACAACATCATCACCTCCACACAACAAAGTAGCCCCTTGTTCAGTTGCAACAACTTGAGGGGCTTGAGTGCAAGTTAGGTTTGTTCAAAGATGTTTTGACATGAAGTTTCTTTCATCAAATTATATAATATATTATGCAAATTTCCTCATAATCCCTAACTTGTCACTGACAATCAAAAAGTACAAATGTTATCTATCCCTTTACTTTGCATTTGAAAACCAGAATGCCACCATCCATCCTCTGCTGTAATCTGGGAGTTCTCCACCCTGTACAGAATAAGCTCTTTGATCCAGTTGAAGTGCTGTAAGACTGTCATCTCGCTGCTCGTGTAATGTGGACTGCTTGAGACAGCCTGCAGAGCTTCTCTTTAAAAATTATTCTAAAACATAGTGTTGAATCACAGAAACAAGAGTAGTGTCTTCTACAGGAACATCATAAGGGGATGTGTGGGTTGCGAATGGAGAAATTTAAAGCTGTACCGAGACATTTTTGACCCCTAGGGGACAAACAGTTTTCAACCATTGCTTACACATCTTGTACGAGCTACAGGATTAGCCTGAATACAGTCACCTTGCTACTTACCTGCGGAGCCAATGCTAACAGACTTTTTTTTGCACCTGTCCTGCTGGCTAAAAGATATCTAGGTCTCTTTGAGTCTCTCTGCCAGGCCTTTGTTTGTTTTGGCTTTCCACAATGTCATTCTGTGTATGTAGAATTCAATCAGTTTGTGTGCTTGAAGTGGGCATTTTAAAATTTTGGCAGATTCTTCTTTTTTCCCCGTGTCTCTGGAGTGGCCCTCCTGTGTCCTAGATCTGCATTTATAGCTTTAAGCAATTGCAGAACAAACTCTTCTGGAATGAAAACTGCTGTGTCTTTCCTTCCAACTCTGACAAAACTGAAACTGTGATGGGAATTTCTTTGTCTTCCTTTTTCTCTCTTTGCTTTGCTGTTAGTCCATTTTCCTCTCATTCTGTCTTTTTTGTTTGTCTGTGTGGTAAGATCTCTCTTAAACTGTAAAGCCATATACATATACATAAATATTGTATGTTTCTTCGTTTATGTTATGCTGATTTATCTTGTCCATCTTTCTGGCAGATATTCACTCTTTTCTGTATTTCAACAATGAACTTCTGTTAGGTTGTCACAGTAAGGGCTGATCTTGGCCTCTATCCTGGCCAAGTATCCAATCTAATAGTCATAATTTTTTATAATGCACTCCTTTGGCTCTGATGCAGCCTCCTCCCTCTGAGTGGTCACTGCTTGTAGTCTGGCTCAGTGTGCCACTCACGGCATTACTGGATTGGTTATATGTCACAAGTAAAGTAAGTAGCAAATCAGCACTGCTCTATATTTGTAGTGATGGTGTATGGGATGATGAAAATACCCAGTTTCATGTTTTTGTGGCATCATTTTTTGCACTACCTGAAAAGAGGGAATATATTATATTTGGATGTAGCATAAGCATACAGCAGAAAAAAAAGAGAGGCTGGTGATTTAGCAGGAACTCCTGTTTAACAAATGGCTAAACTGATAAGCGATGAAACACACAGCAGTGGCTTTTAAATCAGGCACTTGTCTCTTTTGCCAAATTGCAGCATAAAGCACTTTGCTACATGGATGTTTTAAAGAAAACATGATACTGTATTGCCAGATAGAGTGTCATTTATTTGAATGAATGTGGCATATTGGCACCGTCTGTAAGGTACCTGAAAGCGTTGCACATTTAGGCAATTTTGTGTAGAATAGAGCATACGCAGTAGCATCCTTCTCAGGTAAGCCATGTGAGAGTGTACACAACTGAGACTCCCACCAGTTGAGCTAGTTGACTTCTTATTGGTTCCCCAGACATTGAGATTGGATAAAATAAAATGTTTATGTAACTATAATCAAGTCTTCTAGCCTTTCCAAATGCTCTTAGATGGCATGGATCAAATCCTGAAAACAAAAAGAGTTATTTTCCGGGGTTTATACACTGTGTTTCACATTTTACAGTCACTTCTTTTCCAGTGATTGTAGGAAAAGTGTTTTGGGGTCAGTGTGCATCTTGTGATGATGTTGTAGTAATACAGCTTGGCTACTATACCAAAATGGCAACTGAAGACCAGCGCTGTTCCTGAGGTCTTCCTTTGCTGCGTTAAAGGAGGCCAAAACTAACAGTCACTACTTCTTTTTTCTGCAGTGACCTTTTCGCCTAAAATAAATGCTAACTCAACCAGACACCATTTGTAGCATGCTAACAGTTAATACTTGACAGATTACTCACCCGTATGATGGTGCTTTCACATATTATAGCTGATGTGTTTGCTCATAGCAAATTCACATGAATCAGCGGCTCATGATTAACAAAGGCTGAAGTGTTTTTAATTATTTACACAATAGATTTGTTCATCTGTGCATCAGCAGGTAGGTCAGGTTGTTCGCTAATCGCAATGGTTTTACCAAACTTGGTGAACTGCTCTTGAGAAAAACACTGAACCCCATTCTAGTTGGTGTGAGAACGGATGAATGAGAGGCAGACTGTCAGTAAATTAGTATTCAAAGAGCAGCATGTTACATTCACCATTTACATTTTGTGTCTGGTATAAATTATTTGATTAATGGCAACAATATTGCATGCATTTACATATTACAATAGTAGCTATTAGTGTTGATAAACCCAGAAATCTAATTCTCAGTCAGCAGGGTTGCTCTGGCCTCTTCTGTGAGGAGGATGAAAGTTCTGCAAATTTTCAATTATACTGATAAAGCTTATTAAAGAAAGATACACCACTGCCCTCACTTACATTTACACCCTTCCCCTTCCCATATATTTCCAGCTTTTGTCTCCTTACTGATAATCTCTCTTCACTTTGTCTTCACCTCCAACCAGGGATTCCTGACATTACGAAACGATCTGCTCAGCCTTCATTCCATAAACTTCTTTTTTGTGTGTTTGAATGTAAAATATCGATTCACTCATTGAAGAGACAAATACAGCAAATGATGATAAGCTCATTCCTCCTTCTTTTCCCTGACCTCTATAGTCCCTCTTGTCTTGCCTATTTAAGCTCTCATGGTGTGAAATATGGATGCTGAGCTGGAAATCTCATGTCCTGCCTGGCTGCTGTTTTTAGTTATGGAGTGATGCTGCCTTGGTCTATAAGCACATATCTATGCACACATACAGACATTTCACAGAACCTCAAGGGCATAATACTGATTTACTGATTGTCTTACTTTTAGAAATGTACAGTTTTTACATAGTATAAGAAATGTTGTTTATATCCAAAGGGATATAATGAATGTGCTGTGTTGCATTGTCACATTGCATTTGAATAAAAATGAGATGTCTAAGATTCTCTGTTTTTACTAAAGTCAGAGTTCTCTCTCCATATAAACACTGTGAATGTGTTTTCCTCTTATTTTTCACAGTTTTGAAATTCTAATGAAATGCTGCCTTTGCTGTCTTACAGTTCCACAGTGTTTGAATCAATTTAAGTCTTCTTGTCCCATGCTGTCTTGCTGTCTGTTCACCATCCTCATTTTAGCAACAGCAGTTTATGCGTGCCAGCAGACACACATACGCAGCACAAAGGCCACATGCATGTGTACATTCTTACAGTAATACAGCTGCAGTTAAACATGACTTTCAAAAAATGACTCACGTGTTTGTTCATTTATGATGCAATTTCAGGACAGTTTTGTACAAGTCATTTGACACTAAGATGCATGTATGTCGCCCAAATGGCACTGACTTTTGATCATTCCCATCATCATTCTTCAAAGTAAGTTTGCCTCACCAGACACGCCTTTCTCTTCATTTAATACACCGTATTAAATCCATTCAACTGATAATGCCCTTTCTGTAGTCAATTTGATTAATGCAGCTCGAAGAAAATCAATTTTCCACCATCTTTCTCCCGTTTCGTCCCCTCCTCCCATCTTCCCTTCCATATCAGTCTATCTGTGAGGTTGTCATGGTGGTGGCTCCAGTATAATGATTTCAGACTGGTTTAAAGCTGCGCTGCATGAGTGATAGCATGGATTACTGTATGTACCAAACTCACTGGTATGAAAACTTGATTTTCTTGTGGAGTGACAACCAAGACCTCACTTTCTAGGATGCCCAGAGATACCATTACAACAAATAAATTGGCTCTATTCATGGTGTTTATTGATCTCATACCTAACAACAAGAACAGTTTTAATTATTTTCCTTCTTCTCCTGCCTTTCAGTAACTGTGCTAATAGGTGACGCCATACAGTCACTGTGCAAAGCATTGTTGTGTTTATGTCATGTGGCAGGCGTTGATGGAACAGCTGCTTCAAAACAGCTGTATTCGCCACATTTTTGCATACACAAATATGCGTTTTTAAGCATGCCTAATGTACATTAATTTCTTTAATGTAGTTTGCTGGCAAAATATCATATAGTGTCAGACTCTGGAAAAGCCCTAAGATTGATGGGAGCATCTGTTAATCTCTCCTTGGGGAGAGACTAGTGGCATCCAGGCTTTATCAACTGGATATGCTGACTGCACCGTAGCACAATCCCGCAGGCTAACAGTGACAGGTAGCACATTGTTTGCGCAAACAGTTCTGCTTTGCTTTAAAATTTATTAGCCTACACGACTCTAATACAGAGTTTTAAAGTCAAAATGTAACCGTAAAACAGACTAAACTCTTCGCTCCCTGAGGCGTGAAAGACAATTGGATTATGCCGTGGGTCAGTCAGTGGTGTAGACAGGCCAGCTGGTCCATATTACCTTTGGGTTTAACCCCTTTCCAATGCATCATTAAGATTGACTGTGTGTCCTGGCCTCTAAATTGAGGTTATTGGTCTTAATCCACTGCGCCGATAAACTCCTAATAGCCTACACTGTGTGGACATGAAGCATGTCTCGCCCTATGCCTCAAAAGACCTCATTTATATTTATGACAACCTCGACTCTCCATTCCTGATTAATCCACTTAATATTAGGACGCAGATCCGTAAATCTCCTTCTCCCTCTGTGGTGAGCAGTAAGAGAGCCAGGGATGTGACGAGAATGTTAACTCTGAGATTTGGCCAAGAAAAACCCCAAAAAACATATTTGCTCCCAAACACCCCTTCTATTGCAATGCCAAAGCTTTTCACTTGTCTCAGAACCAAAAACTCACAGAGGCGCAGCGGATGGCTGGCAGACTCCAGCATTTGTACATTATCATACCCATACTGCACTTCCCTAAGAAGATTGGTTTAAGTCATAAGCATGCTATTGAAGTGCTGACGATTATGATCCTCTCTTTCACTGAGGAGGACAGAGAAAGAGAGCCTGAGAGACAGACACATACTGAGTCACAGATTAGCCAGTCAGCAGAGAATAAGTGCTGCTTAATTCCCTCCAAGGGGTTCAAAGGTGCCTGTGTTTTGTGAGCTGCACTGCACACACTGAGGAGCAAACGTTTTCATGGGAGAAGAAGCATCAAGGCTTTAATGTGTCAGTGACAGCAAGGTTACAAGAGTCACAGAAACAGGTGTCACAGAGTTTTATGTTTCAAGAAGTTGCTGTTATCTCTTTCTACAAGCGCCTGATTGGATGCATCCTAACTCCCACTGTCTTTGTACACGACTCACATCTCTTAATGATGACAGGGAGGAGTGTGTCCTTGAATACCCCTGAGAGTACCTCCTTCCACCTTCACTCATCCTTTCCCCCTTCAACTCAGCTTAAACAGATGGCCGCAGATGGGAAATAGAGCCCCAGTGAACCTGGTCACATCTGTTTTGGGTCACTCTCTGTTTCACTCTCCTGCATGTATATCGACTTACACCATACACATACAGGATGCTTCCTTCCTACTCGTGGTTTGGTCGCGATGGCACACACAGATGGCACACACACTCCCGTTATGACATCATTACCTGCATAGGAAAAGGTCTCTGTTGATACAACACAAAGCACAGTGTGACATTCTGGAAAGGGCACCCACCTTTACTGAACACTCTGGCTCTATGTGAACAATGAAAACAGTCACATACAATATAAGGAAATTAGAACTGATGAAGCTGAGCCTATAGTGAGATAAATAATCCATCATTCACTGTGCTTTATTTTAACTTCTAAAGTCAGTGTTCTTAAAAGATAAGTTTTGAGAAGCCTTACAGAGACAGGATTCAGGTGGGGGGGAAAAAGACTATGCATTAATCCAATTATGGTTGCAGGAGACCACACTGGGCTGAACCAAATAAATCTACTCGACAAGTATGAGTATGGAATCAAGAATTTCAAGGTTGGCTTTATTTGTCATTCCAACTGCACAAGAAAACATTTTAAAGGAACTATTCAGGACCAGCAGATAAAGTCTGACAAAATCCAGCAAAATGCACAATTTAATAAATGCATCATGACAAAAGAATAGAAAATATAAAGTATACAACTGCATCAACATCTGGGTTCACTGAAACAGTTGATTATGTACATAAACTGCATGTAGCAGAGTAAAAAGAATCAATCATGATCCATTCCATTATGTGTGTTTTGTTGATGTATCTGTTAAAGTGTGTATTTAATTGAGTAGTCAACGTACAATATGGTTTGGAAATATAGTTGTTACAATTAAATTGATCTGAGACTTTCTACATCCCCTTAATAAAGAAAATAAAAACTTATGACACTTTAAAGAAATAACAGCTTTTGCAATTTCTATGACCTAAAAGTTAGGCCATAAAGAAAAAACACTGAAACCCCTGATATATTGCTATTGTGATTAGGAAAATCTCTGGGGTTTTTTTGTCTGATTTATCTAAAATATAGGGTTTCATAAACCTGTCAACATTCTCTGCTCATCCTAACGCTAATGTGTGACGGCCAGGTGAAATGAGGAATGGCTGCTCCGGCCAGGACAGCTCCCATTCACAGCACAGCAAGTGTCATCCATTTCCAAGCGACAGATCATTACAGCTCTGATGGTCGACAGATGGTGATGAATTGGCACTGATACCAGTGCTGGACAATTTTGGAGGCAGTGAGTTGCACAAACTGCTTTATCACATTTTTTCCACAATGTAGCCATCCTGAGAGTGCCAAATAATGTCAGGAACTCCATTACACCTCCTCCCACTCCTTACTTCACCAGAGATGGGTAATACTGCAGGGATCATTCTTGAGCTTGTTGCTTGATGCACAAACAGATGTTTGTTCTGATACAAACAGACACAATTCACTAAAGACACTGACTAATATCCACCATATGGCAACCTAATAACATCTAACAAACTGCATGCCACAATTAGTAATACAAACACACAACAAGGCCTGACTTCTGAATGTCCCATTGAGTAATGCAGACAAACAGAAGCTCCAGGGATATGATGTAGCTCGCCGGCTAACAAGAATAAGTGAGATACTGTGAGGGCCATTCATTTTTATACTAACCAATGCTGTCATCTAGTGGTCTAAATCTGTTTAAATCTTATAGAAAAAACAGAGTAGTTTTGTCTGTACACAGCTGTATCATTGATGAGAAAAAATAGAGTTACTGTTATATCTCCATATATTCTTTAGTCATTAGTGTTTTCATTTTTTTAAATTTAGGCTCTCACTGAATTCCAGTATGATCATTAAAACAAAAAAAAAACAAAAAAAAAAAAAGTAGATTGGACAATGTTTTTCAGCTTCTTTAGAATGAAAAAAAAATCACATGAACATTATTGAATTTTCCTTTTTTTTCTATTCATCTACAGTTAAGGATGCAGTGACAGATATGAAAACAACCATAATGCATAGATAATAGAATATTAATTTGTAACATTAACAGTAAACAGTAACTGTAGCTGCAAATATCTGGTCACATATAAGGTTATGACATGTGTAAGAAATGTGCAAAAGTAATGCTTTTCCCACAAGCTTATGTTGTTCCATTAAATAAAAAAAGAAACTGCCAAAGTCAAAGTCAGATGGGTTTTTTTAAGATGACCCTAGTTGGCCCAGCAGTTAATTAGTATATTGCAACTAAAGACTGTATATAAAGAGTTTGCAACTAACCGCACAATGTTTACACTGTACTCATACCAGGCATCTTAGGCTTACACAAAGCTCACTTACCATCTCACCCAGTAATCTGCATCTGCATCATCAACCTCAACAGCAAAACCAAACTGAATTACTGAGTCGCCAGACTAGAAGCACCATGGTATTTTCAATATATTTTTAGAAAAGGCCTCTATGCCACCAGTCACACTAATTGAAAGCTAACCTTTCTCTGTGTGATGCAACAGGTGTCTTGAGCATTGCATGAGTGGGACAATGGGGCTTCCAAGCTACTAAGCGGGTAGTTTCAGGCCAATGAAGCACTTAAACATGATACGTGGCTGATGAATGCAGCGCTGGTACTGAAAACAGTGGACATGTACGTACAAAAGTGAAATGCCTAAACACTGATGACAAAAGTATGACTGACAATCCTGTTATTGGGGGATCAACTCACATCTCATCAGTGATACTTAGTTCATAATTAAGAGAATGAAAACGTGGCCAGTTTTTCAGTTCCCTTTGTTCTTTACTTCCTCTATGGTAAACAACAGCCTTAAAAAGGAGAAATAAAAGACAGAAGAACTCAGCCTGGAGGCTTCTATAAAGGAGGTGGATTAAAGGTTTATGATTTATAAGGCACAAAAGTACATCTGTTGTTTTGCCAATCATGAATTGCCTTCAGAGTATCTACTAGTGAATGTTCCAGAAAACAGTCACCATGGTTTGTTCACCTGGCCTCAGTTTACCCACTTCTGGTTTACAAAGGCAAAATTTGCGCTGTGTTAAGCCCACTAAGGGTTTCTCAAAACAAAAGTCATCCCAAAGATTGTGCTTAGCAAAGCAAATCTTTTAATAAGGTGTGGGTTGAAAAACCTATCCTTTCAACACCTCAGCCAAAAAAGGTAAATGTAGGTTATGCAATATGTCATTCTGTGATTTTCTGACAGGTAAAGCCCAAGGATTATAGCCACAGTGTTTTTTGGACTTGTGAGCTCAATATCACATTTAAAATCAAAAGTATATTTTATTTTCTTAAGAAAATCCTGTGTGCATGTGCAATGTCAGCACTCACAGATAAGCTTTGTCTTTTGACTCGTTGAGACCTGAAAGACAGTGTGAAGCAATGGAACTAAAACTCAGTCCTTGGTTTAAAGGGCAAAGATTACTGTGCAAGTGACCGCTTGCTTTCTTGGTTGTGCCCCATCCTTTTCTGAATATGTAAAAATCTGTTTTTTAAAAAACCCAAAAAAAACCCCTGACAGCAGAAGTGTTAGTGTGTTAGTTTCTGGTTGGAAAGTAGTTTTGTTTTTTGCAAAGTGTCCAGCAGATGTCACTCCTTATAACAATTATGCTGGGCTAAGTAAACTCCTCAAGCTACATCTTACATATAATGACTAATGGCAATCTAATACGTGTAAAAAATAAAAATAAATAAAGAATAAAATAATGACCCAAACAAACATGAAGATGCGGAGGAAGTGTTTCGCTTAAAGTGCAGAAAGCAACAGTTAGGATGTCTCTGCAGGTTTGATTTAATTTAAGTCTTTGAGTCACATCACATTTAACTACTATTCCCACAATCCACAGCTTCGGCCTCCCACCCAACATTTATAGATTCCGTCCAATCAGTGCTTAGACCGTTATGATTGACACATCGGCCGAGACATGTGATTGGTTTCTATGTGGTTTCCAGGAAGTGAACGCCACAATCCTAACCACCTCCCACATGTGAGCCCCCGTCGATAGCACCACGCGCAGCGTGTGGAGGAGAGAGAAACCGGTCGGGAAAGCAACGTCATTCCTCGGACCACCGACTCGACGTAGCGCAGCAGACAGAGAGCGGAGCGGAGCGGCGTTGTCCGAGGCAGGTAATGTACCGGCTCCGTTAGTACCGTTCTAACCGTTATCTGTAAAGCTGCTACTTGGTTTCCGTATGGTTTCCAGGGGAACACGAGGAAAGTAGGTCGTATTAGATAAGAACAGGGTGGACGCTAGGGCCTGGCAGACTGCAGGCCTGCTGTTCTCCGCGCTCTGTACTGACACAGACAGCCCGGGCAGAGCCTTTCCCTCACGGTCTGTCCAGTTGCCAGTACTGGTCAGGTGCCTTAACGGACACCGCGCCACTAGTTTGGAGAGGTACCCAGTCCAGCTAGCTGGGACTAAATATTTGTCAGCCTAATAAGACTCTAAATATTGGTCAACCTGTGTACTGGCCAGTTAACCTCATATGTTTGTCTCTCATTTTCAGGTGCTGAAGCGATTACAGCAGAAAGATGGCGGACGACCCCAGCGCGGCGGACAGGAACGTGGAGATATGGAAAATCAAGAAGCTGATCAAAAGTTTGGAAGCTGCGCGCGGGTATGTAATTATTTTGGACTTTGTGTTGATGAATTGGCCGGGCAGACTGTACCGGTGTCTGTGGTTTCGAGTGATGGTGTGAATGTGGACCGCCGCAACAGCTGGAGATCGGATAAGTGGGGCCGAATTTGGGAGTGGTTAGCTTAGCATAGCTAACTTAGCTTATCATAGCTTCTGCTGCTATCAGTTAGCCGGTTGCTAAAGGCTAACTGCTGTCGCATTTCATCTATCCGTTGGTTGGAAACATTATGTTCATTTGGGAGAATATATGTTTTGTTTTGCCCAGGATTATGTGTTATGGCTGGCATTGCGGAGAATTCAGTTTTAAGTCCCACAAAGGATGTAAAGCTAGTAGCGGTGATGCTAGCTTTGTTGCTAATGATACCCGCTAATAGACGTCATCTCTGGAAAGAGGCCGCCATGGGTGTCTTTAACAAAAAGGCACGTTGATGATAAAGGAAGGCCGGCTAGCTTAAAGTTGGACTTTCACGTGTTCCGATAGATACGTCTCACAACTTCATATGTCGTTTGCCAGGTCATTTCACATGTATAATATACGTCAAAGCTTCTTAATTCCCTCAAGAGTCCACTAAGTTCGTCACCTCATGGCAACCAAGCTGCTCAGCCATACATTAAAGCGCTACCGGATTCAAAATGGTCAGGTGAGAAGAATTCCAGATCAGATGTTGGCCGGTAGGGCCCTTTGAATGATCAAACACGACATATGAAATGTGGGTGTTGCTATACTGGCTTGTAGCTTGCTCTGCGACAGCTTGCCGTCTAGTGTTGCGCAGAATTTGCTGTCCTGTGCTCCGCCGCCTGCCATGTCACCCACAGTTGACTATTTGCCCTACATTCATCCAGCCGCTGCTACCTGCCCGTGTGTGTGTGTGAGCACAGTGTCAGCCTGCACTGGTATGCTTTGTCTTTTGACAGGTCGTGAACAGAGATACAACAGCATGGAGCTGAAATTCAGTCCTTGGTTTCAAGGGCAGAGATTGTACTGTGTAGTTGAAAGTCCACTTTGTTTGTCTCTGAACCTGTCAGACCTTGCTTAAGTGATATTTTACCAGTAAAGATTGTGTTTCTGTTTGGCCCTCAATCTTTCAGATGTTGTTGAGGCACCAGAAAAGGGTGTGTTTACAAAATTATCTTATAGGAGTTATCTTGAAGGTAATAAAATGATTAGATGAATTGGGTCAAATTCGCAGTAACCAAATTGTAGTTGCTCCTGATAATACATCATACCACTGTGATTTTGACAGACATGTATCATGTTGTTGCGACATTTAGCTACTTACACTGTAATAGTCCTAAACTATTAATGTTTAGTCTGTATTCCGTGACATCTTGATTGTATGTAAGTAGGTGTTCAAATAAGCACTAACATTTAATCCTCACTCTATCCCTTCAGTAATGGCACCAGTATGATCTCACTGATCATCCCTCCAAAGGACCAGATATCCAGAGTGGCCAAGATGTTGGCTGATGAGTTTGGCACTGCTTCCAACATCAAGAGTCGAGTCAACAGGCTCTCTGTACTTGGGGCCATCACCTCTGTACAGCAAAGACTAAAACTCTACAACAAGGGTACGTGTTAAAATGAAAATCTTGCCTCTACTCCTATGGGATTGTGGTTCTCAGGGGCAATACAACAGATCAAATTCCCATAAGGCACACGTTTACCTGGAAAATTCTTTTACATTATTATATTTTCACACATCGTAAAAGAAAAAATATTCAGAAAAGGTAAACTTGTAAACAGATTATTATGGCCTTTCAGAACCTGCAACTGAGACATCTCTGTAAATACTGCACTGCACTTTATACCATCTCTAGCTTCTCTTTGAGAAACTACACATTGTGTATCTGTCTTTGCGAAAGCTTAATATTTGTCTAATCCTTTGACCTCTGACTTTTCCCTTCTGCCAGTGCCACCCAATGGTTTGGTTGTGTATTGTGGTACCATTGTGACAGAGGAAGGCAAGGAGAAAAAAGTCAATATCGACTTTGAGCCTTTTAAGCCAATCAACACCTCTCTGTACCTCTGTGACAACAAGTTCCACACCGAGGTGAGAAATTTTGCTTGAAGTCTGGGTGCTTGTACAATATTTTTCCTGGGGGAAGATTTTTGGGATGCAAAGTTGTCTTTTGGTATCTTTGTTTCACTCCCTTTTCTGTCACATTCCCATTGTCTATTCTTTCCTCACTACCCACTCACAACAGGCATTGACAGCCCTGCTCTCTGACGACAGTAAATTTGGCTTTATTGTGATCGACGGTAGTGGGGCACTGTTTGGGACACTGCAGGGCAACACCAGGGAGGTGCTGCACAAGTTCACTGTGGACTTACCCAAGAAGCACGGTACTGACCCAAAATACTCAAAATTCCACTATACTGAACTTTTGATATTTTCAGCTATATGGCAGGGATGTTTAGACAGTTGCTAAAGTATTATTTTGTATTAGTTTGGAGCCTTAAGTTTTACACTTTATACTTTTAACAAACATCTAAAGTTTGTGTCTCTCTTCTTTATTGTTCTTTCAGGTAGAGGAGGACAGTCTGCTTTGCGTTTCGCTCGTCTAAGAATGGAGAAGAGACACAACTATGTGAGAAAAGTAGCTGAGACAGCTGTCCAGCTCTTTGTGTCGAATGACAAAGTTAACGTGGCAGGAATGGTCTTGGCTGGCTCTGCGGACTTCAAGACTGAACTCAGCCAGTCTGACATGTTTGACCCAGTAAGTTTGAGTCTGTTCTGATAAAATACAGTACTAATTAGGTATTTACTGTGTAATATACCAATAATAAATTCATGTGAATGTATTACCAAAGAGTACAAAAAAACTCAACTAATAGGTCATTTAAAATCTTTCATTCATTATGCACACAACACTTGTCACTATTGGTGTAAAGATATCAGGCAGATGGATTTGTTCACATTTTAAAATACATTGTTGTACAACATATACAAACAACATAAATACATAGCAACACAATGTTTACTCAAGGCAACTTAATCGTTTAACTTTCATATTGTTACTAGGAAAACAAACCCATACGCTTAAAATACATTAGTATTCAAATTCATTTTAAAGGTCTTTTGTGAAACTTTTTTTTAGTTTTTTTGAGGACACTGTATTACATAGCATTAGCATTGTGCAGGTAAGAGTATGGTTTTTAAATTCTGTCTGTGTTCTTGGTGTACATACATTGGGGTTAACTGCATGTGTTTCTTGCATGCATGCCAGTTTATGCTAATAGGCCTTTTAATCTTAGTGTGTAAGGCCATACCATAGTGGAGAGTACCTCCTTGAATCTGTTGTTAAAACGAACTGTATGTTGCGAAATCGTTTACTTTGCCCATTATAGTGCAATTTGTAAAATCGTCAATTTTAATAATCTCTACATGTGTTAATAAGAAAAACCCCTATTTTAAGGCATATCACTTAAAGCACAACCCACCTATCACAAGCAACACAAGACAAACACATGTTAAAATAGTCTGAATACGCCTGACTTTATTGGACGCGTATGTTGGCAGTTCTTGGAGTGCACTACGCCTTGAACAATGGTAGTCAAAAAACAATGATGTTAGGTGAGTTTTCCACAGCTGTAGTGGCAATAAAACAAACAGAATACATTATTATTATTGTTAGCATGTTTCTGATGGTAACCTCCTATTTCTTCTCATCAGCGACTTAAATGAAAAGACAAAGTTCTTAAGCTGCTTGTGTGTGCTTCTAGTAGTTTTACCCTCTAGTATTTCTAATCAGGTCCTGCGGTACACACAAGTTAGACAGGTATATGACCAAATGTGTTTGAAAAGGTTTAAATAAGGCGTTCTAATGTCAGTTATACAAGCTGAAACAAAGTGATTTTATCTGCAAGCTGTTTCCAATGAGTGGAGTTTTCTATGAGTGGAGCACAAGTTTTAAAAGTCATTATCGAAGTCAGTCATGTTCATTTACCCGAGGTAAACCAAAGTTGTGATCAATATTCAATTAACTGTGCAACCCTAACCAAAGTGTCGGATGTGTGTGTTTTTCTACAGAGGTTACAGGCCAAGGTTCTGAAGCTTGTTGACATCTCCTACGGAGGAGAGAATGGCTTTAACCAGGCTATTGAGCTCTCAGCAGAGGTTCTCTCAAATGTCAAGTTCATCCAGGAGAAGAAGCTCATAGGTGAGTTGTCCATTTGACACAGTTTTAAGGTGTCACCAGCACAAAACAAAAGCTTTTGTTGTAGAGATTTTTCTAATGGTGTTCTGTCTCTGTAGGGCGGTACTTTGATGAGATCAGTCAGGACACAGGGAAGTATTGCTTTGGTGTCGAGGACACACTCAAAGCCCTGGAAATGGGAGCAGTGGAGATCCTCATAGTCTACGAGAACTTAGACACCATGCGTTACATTCTACGTGTGCATGGGGCGGAGAGCAACGGAGCAGAGAACGGTACACAAATCACATTTGCCCTTTCTACCATAGCAGAGAGACACAGCAATAATACAATGTTGTGATCCCAGAGTTTTTATCCTCCATCTTTGATTTACAGATGAAAAGACTTTGTACTTAACGCCAGAACAGGAGAAAGACAAGTCTCACTTCACAGACAAGGAGGTGAGCACTACAAAGAAACGACAGATCCCTGTCAGTTACGTCAGACCCATTACCCATGATGCAATATCTTCCTGACTCTGATTTTGTTTCTAGACGGGGCAGGAACATGAGCTGATCGAGAGCATGCCACTGCTGGAGTGGTTTGCTAACAACTACAAGAAATTTGGAGCTACGTTGGAGATAGTAACAGACAAGAGCCAGGAAGGGTCCCAGTTCGTCAAGGGCTTTGGAGGCATTGGGGGTGAGCGCACTGTTTACAATACCATTCATCACGCTTCTTGAACATTCAAGTATAAAAATCAAGTTAGGTTACATGGAACATGTGTGGCTCAGTGGTTATTTCATCACAAGTTCTTTCTGTGGCCTAATGGAGTAGCTGCACTATCCTTCGGCTGTAAGGTGAAGGTTCAAGTTTCCCATGTGTCTTACATGTATAATGTATATTTGATTCTTAAGATACACATGGTAGACTTGCAAGTAAAGAAATTTGTGGTGGTGAAGACATATTAGAAGTACCCAGAAATCGTAAGGTTACTGTACAGTACTTGTCTTCTCAAGGACAGCCAGGCACTAATAATTCCTTATGGGATCGATACATTTTCACATTATCAAGTCTTTGCCAACTGTTCTAATGCTGTTTCTAACTTCAACACTTTAGAGTGTGTGTTATTAATCTTTTCATCTGTTTGGTGTTATGACTGAACATTAGGGTCATAATAAATCTGACCATAAAAAAAATTGAGTTAACATGGTTTCTTGCCACAGGTAAGTACTTTTCTTATTAATGTGGTGTTGTTTAATAGGAATTAGTATTATAAAGGCCTAAAAATAAAGTACTTTTCATTTTTCATCATGCAGAATGTTTGATTAATGCATAACATTTAGCGGAACAATTGTTAAATAGCTGGTTGCTACACGTCAAATTCATCTGCCGTTACATTTTTTAAGAAAGAAGAAAAGGCCTTAAGGCAGCTCCTTGAAAAAGGGAAAGTAAAAGGAAAATTAAAGTAAATGTTTTATTGTTGGTCCTGTAATTAAGTAGAAAGCCCTTAGAAGAATTTTAGAACATCATGCTTTCAGACACTAATACTTTAAACCCTTTTACTGCTATTAGCTTATCCTAGTATAGAATTTTCTTTTGTGCTAGCCAAATATGACAGATATCCCCCAGTCATCACATTACGCTGGTTAATCTATCATCTTTGTGTTCCGCAGGTATCTTGCGGTACAGGGTGGATTTCCAGGGCATGGAGTACCAAGGAGAGGACGATGAGTTCTTTGATTTGGATGACTACTAGGTAGTCTTGGACTGATATCGGGAGAAAAAAGAAAAGAAAGGAATGAATGAAGAAATAAGGAAAGAAAAATGCCACCTCTCTTGCAGCAAGTGAGAGGTGCAACTGTGTTGACCATATATATGACAGACACACCTTCCAATTTACCTGTTGCATACACAAACTTGCACATACATCTGTATACACAACAAAATGCATCACACAGGCCGAAGAGGAGTGAGATTTTCTTTCATCCAGAGAGGGAGAAAGCCCTTCCTGAATAAATCCCTGCCTTAGAGTGCTGGTTCCTTCCCCTAGTTGGATTGGACTCGACTCATTTTTGTTCTTCTTTTCCTCCTCCCCTCCATTTTGAATGAACACAACAGCAAGTTCCCAGATTCCTCGTTGCCCCTAACCCGGTCTGAAGATGAACTTTGGACTCGCTCCTCACATATAGAAAATATATTTTCCTTTCTTGCCTCATCATGTCCCTACCCTCTCTCTCTTTCTCCCTTCCATGCTTTCTCTCTCTCTTTTTTTTGCATTTCATTTTTTTACTGGTAACTGCTGCTGTTGTATTTTATGAGAGTGGGGGATTTTTTTTACCTGGGTTTCTGTAGAGAAAGGGGGACAAAGTATTAAATTTGAACTGCTGAAAACCATTGCTACCTCCGCATCTGCTGTGGTCTTAATCCTGTGCCGTGTCTGACATGTTACTAAAAAGGTTGACCTTTTCTTTCCTTTTCTGACATCAAATGTATATATTAAGATGGTCCTGTACGTGAAGTATGCATAGCTTCTTTTGGGGCATTCAGTTGTCTAATTGGATAACTTCAGATCAGCCACCTCATGTTGAAATCAGATTAATTTTGAATTGAATACAGTATGCCTTGGTGTTGCCCTTGCCTTAATATATATTAAGTGTTTGAATCTGGATTATCAGATTCCATTTATGACATATTTGATTGCATTTGCATTTGTCTCACAGCTTTCTGTAATCAAATTAATTCAAATCCAGATTCGTCAATACCTTCTTGCAGGTAAAAATTTCTGATATGGTAGTCATCTCGAAAATGAGATTTGGCTTTTGCTTGTCTCTATTGGAAAAATTAAGATGGAAAATAAGGGCATTGTTTTCATTCATTTATTCATAATGCCTTGTGGATAAATTCTAAAGACTAGTTCCCGAAGGATCTGTGAAAAAATGACCTTTTTAAACAGACCAAACATTTTGACAAATTATTCACATTACAGGCTGAGGATAAATGATGTATTTTAAGGCATTGAATGCCGAGGAGGGAAACAAAACATCCTGATAATTGAAACGTTGAAATTTCTTATCAGTGTAGTATAAAGGGCCTGGGAGTTGGGTACATGAGTGATTCAGAATGTACATTCAAGTGATTTGTCAGCAAAATATATTTAATAAATGTCTCAGATATTCATAGGGATGCATTAGCAAAGGTGAACTGAGGTAAAGGATGATGTTATCTGAGGTGTGCCTGGGAGCCTGGTTTACTGCGTTGTCTGGATTGACGGAATAAAACCTCCAGCGGCTCTTCTTACATCTGTCCAGGTTCAGGCAGTGCCACGGTCTCTGCAAAGTTACCTCAGTGACCTTGCTGGTGTGTAATGGTTGTGTGTAACTATCATGCCATTTTTGATTATGCCTCTCCTTAGTCAGTTGCATTTATTTTAATCACGCACGGCCATTGTAAAATATGCATGTTTGAGTGGATATGTGCTCAAATAACCCAGACCTCTTCTCAGATATTTAATTAGACCATATAATCACAGTGCTATAGCAACGCTGAATCTTCATTATATTATTTACTTTTAGCCACAACTTCGGTTGCTGTTTTTTATGGAGCAGGATTTAAAAAGATAAATTTTATTTTAATCACATTTAGCATGTTGAAATAGCCAACATCCTGCAGCATCTCAAAGCAAAGCTATGCGGATGATTGATTTTGCCTTAGTGTATTCCTCTTCAGGATAGCAACAGCATCTTCATCCATTTGCCTTTTTGTTTGGGGGAGTCACCGGGGAAGCCTTGGTAGCACGGTAAGCCAATCAATAAAAGGCAAAGCGGCGAAGCCACGCCTCCTTAGACAAAATCCGTCCAATCAGCGTGTTTTTTAAATGCATGGGCGTTCCCATCCCCCACCCACCCTTTTGACACTGCCCTACCGAAGCTGTGTGGTTGAGCGAAGTGAATGACGTCTCTGAATTTGCGGGCCGCCGACGCAGGGCTGGGTTTCCATTTTCATAGCGAGTTTCGGGGGGGATCGTCAACATGGAGCCGGAGATGGAGGACAAAACGGTGGAACTGATGGTAAGATGTGTTTGGATATGGCATTCTCAACATCCGAATGGATCACCATCGGTGTTTTATTGGGAAAAGCGCCGAGGCTCGATTCGACGGCAGGAATGGTCTGAAGCGGCTTGTCGGGAGAGGTGGAGGAGAAAGGAGGGGGGACCAGAAATCAGAGGGAGGGCCTGAAATTATCGATACATTTTGCTAAGAATGCTTCGCTTACGAGTCGGATCGACAAACAAGACGTAGACATCATCATCTGATAAATGTAAATATGTGTTGTTTTGGGTGGAATCCGTCAGTTACGGGAAAATTAATAGGTTGATGTGGAGTCGTCAGCCGAAGACAGCCGAGGATTCTTGGGGTAGCGTTCACTGCGGTGACGCTGCGCCACTTTAACTGGGCCCTGTCTGATACACTGCTAGCCATCCTGCTAACACTGGCTACGAGGCTTTGAACCACGTAAATTTACGGGCAACGCTATGTTATATTTTGTACTTAATGGGAAGACAACCTACACGGTAGTATATATGTGGGGCAGTCTAATGAATTTCATAGTAAAACGGGATGTAACTAAAATTACAACATCGTTTTGCTTCTCTGTTTATATTTTTAAGTGCGTAGAAGGAAGTGTATTGCCTTTTCATTCACAGCGTTACCACGATTAGCGAGCATTAGCAATTAGCTTAATAGCTAGCATGCTAAATATGCTATGTATACTTGACAGCCATTTCCGTAGCAAAACAGACAATTGGTTAGGCCAGTAGTAACCCAAAACATAAACTGTGATTATATATATTTTTTTCCTGTCGAGACGGTCAGATTTAGTAAATACATAACAGCTTTTCTTATTCGATGATCGATAAGCTAGCCAGTTAGCCTAACGTTAGCTTACAAATAGCTACCATTAACATTACAGGGGTCAAAGTGGTCGTAAAGAAGACGTCAATTAAGATAAGGCAGAGATGTGTTTTGTGGGTGAACTTACACATCTCAAGAAGTACAATTTGAAGCTGTCCTGTATATTTTATGCTACATGTCTAGAACACCGCACAGCCCTCAGTTTCTCGTACAACCAAACCAAGTGTTTCTACAATTGGTAGATGGCAAGGTAGGCCCAGAAAATAATATCTTGGGATGATTTAGTTGATTGTATGGACGAATCCTATTATGTTGAACGCAAATATGCCTGAGTGAGCAGCTCATACTTACTTTGGGTAAAGTGTCATATACTTAAGCGCTGTAGACCATGAATAGCCATTATTGAGGATAATAGTAGTATAATACTTGTATACTGAGTATACAAATATTCATGGAATCACCCAGTAAAATATACTCTCACCAGACTTTACTACGGAGTTTAAAAGTTTTTCAGAGTTTAACAGCAATTTGAATCACCATGTGAAAGCCAGAAAATAAACAAAATTATTTGATCATTTTAGCTTATATTGATCTTTTCATTGAAATAACTAATTATTACTCAAAACAGAACGTGTCTGAGCGCTTACACAGCTACAGCATAAGAAAACCACACTGAAAACTGTTAACTGTGAAATTAATTTATCTGACAAGTGTTTTTATGTCATGGATATACATTCCATACCTCAGTTTCTTTCCCTTTAACTTACACAAAAGTAAGATCACACAATAATACTTAAATTTTATACACTTGCAGAGTGTCGGACCAAAGTGATGTAGGCTCACAGAAACTGTTGAACTTTGTCTGGGTTGTGTCTGTGTATTTACTTTGATTTTACTTTTTTGTCCCAGTGTTATTCACTAACCACTCATGAGAGTGGGGATGGCAGAACAGTGGGTGGGGTTTCTGTCAAAAACAAGAGTGACAAAAATTGACAATTAATCCCGTTGCCCCTCCCTCTCCTCTACCTATCCCCACCCAGTTCATGTCTAATAATGCTTCTGTGTGTATGTTTATCAGTCTGTATCTTGTGTGTGAAGGAGTGTGTGTTCCTGCGCTCACTGTGCCAATGTGTGTAGCTCTAATACTGGTTTTTCCCCTCACTATTCCCCACCTCCTCCCTCCTTCTTCCTCTCCTCACTTTTGATGGTTACACACTCACCCCCCTCTTAATTTCCAACCAAACCTTGTTCATTTACCCATTATTTTTGTGTTCTCTCACATACCCACACTATACACTTGTCCCGTTCCCTTACCAACTCCTCATCACTTCAACCCATCTGTCCATTCATTGACCCATCCATTCCCTCATCTCTTTTGGTTTCCTCCTCCCAACTTCCCTCATCAACCCCTCTCCTCTTTTTCTTTACCTCTCATCTCTGGTCTCTCGCTCTTCCCTTTCTCTTCCTCCCTCACCCTGTCCACTTCGTTCTCCTCCTCCCTTCCTCCCTTCCTCTCTCTCTTTCACACAGTGCTCTGTGCCTCGCTCTCTCTGGCTGGGCTGCTCCTCGGTGGCTGAGAGTTTGTGTGCACTCAGGTGCCTGCAGAGCATCCCCTCCACCCGGGCTCACAACCAGGTTCTGCCTCTCTCCTCTTAATTCTGCTGCTCCTCCTCCTCTCCCTTCCTCCCTCGTCATCTCCTCACCCTTCACTTTTCTTCACCCACTCCACACGACTCCTCATACCACCTTGGTGCAGACTGCACCCACCCACCCCCTCACCCTCCTACCTCCTCACCTTCCGTTGTCCTTTCCTCCCTGTTGGAAGCACTCTGCTCTCAGGTTCTTCTCTGGTGCATCCTCAAACTTTCTCTGCTTGAAAAAGAGTTTTTGCTGTTAAAAAAAAAAAAAAAATCCTAGGACTTCTTTCTGATTATGTCAAATCACAATTCCTATAACACTTATAAAGTTCAAGTTGTCAGTAATTGTGGCCTACCATGAAAACTGGACATGTTTTTACAGTCACAGAAGTTTGAATAGTATAGTTTTTCCTTATTACTTTGCTGTGAGCGGAGGAAGGATGCAGGTGTACCAGAGAATAACCATGCATTGAGGAGTAATGTTTTCTCCCCTTCTACCTGGAGGTGTGAGGGCCGAGGTGGGGGGTCTTCCTTCAAGCTCTGAGAGGCTACATGCTTGCTTGCCTGCCTGCCTGGCCAAACCTGGTCTGTCTGTTTTTATTTCTCCTTACTTCTCTTCTTCTGCTCTGCATGTTCATCAACACCAGCAAAGACCATTCTGGCTTCTTGTCCTGTCTGCTTTGGTCTTGGTACTTGGACCTGTTGTTTGTGTGGTTGTGTTGATGGCAACCACTGATATTCTCTATTGGTTTTGCTCAATGTCCACATGGAGCTGCAACACTGAGATAGGATAGATAACTACAGCACACCTTAAACAGTTCTTACCTTATGCTCCAAATTTGAAAGGGTTCTGGGTTTCACTTTGAAAACAATATCGCGATAATTCAGTAATGCTCCTTTTAAGATAGGCCCCAGTCAGAGACTGCCAAAGGCAACTCTTCCACCTCAACAGAAGCACTAACAGATGGACCATTACAATATATAAACAAACAAGACTCTATCGTAGCTTTTTCACCATCATAGCTATTTTCAGATGCTGACCTTGGCTCAGTCATCACCTCCACGTGATATACAATAGCATTGACCCTCTCCCAGGTAAAATCCTTGTGTATCCCACTTCGTCATATTTGTTTGTGGACATATAGAGGAACAAGAAACTATTCAAAAATTTGGAGTGAACCTGCAGGTGCATTGGTGGTTTTTAGATGGAGCTGTGCTCTGCCAGGGTTGTTCTTTCTGTTAATGGTATTAATTTGCGGAATATGCAGTGTATGCTTCAAAGAGTCTACATAGAACAGGGTTATGGTAGTTTGATGACAATATTAATTTACAGAAACATGATGGTTCAAGATGCCTTCTCAACAACAGTATCTTCAGTCACAAGTGAAACCAGTAAACAGCAGGTACAGCTGATTTTCTTGTTGGTGTTGTTTGACTGTAATGATGAATGTAAGTTCATGATATTATTGTCTGACTGTCTATGGCCTCCAAAGAAGTTTACATGCACCAGAGAACCTTATTTTTTACCAAGTAATTTAGATAAAATTGCTAGATGATGATAAATTATATGTTTTAGTGTGCTTCATGCTGCATCAGTTAATGATTTGTGTTGCAACCCTGCTGTTGTTGAAATAATTGAAGTCTCTATAGCGTGTTTACAGTCTACTTTCAATTTACTCAAACCATTGTGAGACTTAAGACATGCTAGAAATGGATGGGATCCGGTTACCTGTTTTTTGTTTTTTTGTTTTTGTTTCGTCTGTATATTCTGTAAGACCACTATCTGTTTCATTACAGTCATGCCTGAGCTGGGGCCAGTGACATAACCAAGATTTTGCACTTTAATTTCCTGTTCAGCCTACTTAGCCCACATCACAGACAAGCAAGCAGATAGATTCCTTTTGTTGCAGTGCTCAGTTTATTTCACTCCATATGTGTGTGTATGCACGGCTGTTTGTGCGTGCACGCCTCAGAAGTCTTGATGGTTACCCTTCCTTTGGCTGTGTTTGTGGCACTCTTGCGTCAAGCGCTATCCACACTGCTGCCCTGGCTCTCACAGTGCCTTTAACACAGACTCAGTCGGAATGAAACACTAACCTGCATTTTCTTTTTGTTTTGTTCTTTGTCCACAGAACACATCAGGGATGGAGTCACAGAACCTCGTGGACGATCTGTCGCCAAAGAAGAATACAGTTCTCAAGGTGTGTATTTATTTTAGTTTATAGTACTTCAAGTGTGTGTGGAATTTTCTATGACTTGTTTCTCCCATATACAACTTAATATGGAGGTAACAATCTTTGTTGACTTCATAAATCATAAACATTTGAAGAGAATACAGTTGTAACTATGTTAAAATGGAGCGTTTTGGGTTCACAACTTACTGGGACATCAGACGTTTTTATGGTTATTGAAGTAAAAACTCAACACTGATGTTGACAAATGTTGATGTGAACATTTATTTTAAAGTGTTTTCTTCTATTCCCACACATACACCCTCACTACTGCGGGCTTATAGTCGTGTAACAAACTTTATTGCTTAGCAATCAAAATTGATTTTTAACTTTCTGCAACAAAAAAAGGCTCCTGTCAGTTCTATACAGGGGCTGCTATAAAGCACAATTCAGCAACTTTGAGCTTCAGTCCCCTGTTTTAATTACCACATGCTTTCAGTAAACAGGAAAAAGATATTCCAATGATTAGAAGTAATGTAATGTTATGTGTTGTAATGTAATGTTATATTACCTTCGTAAGTACAATGAGTTTAAGTTATATTTTATACAATCTAAAATGAACGCAAAGCCGTGGCATTAACTATGTGTTGACAAATTTGAAGCGTATTCAGCCTCTCCATTGGTGATGTCACCGTCCCGTGTTTTCTGTTTATATAGAAATAATGTTCTATTTTGATATTCGGCTGATTTGGGTTCCTGTGTAGTACGCAGAGACGTAAAGAATTATCTCGGATGACTTGCTTCATTAACATGTCTCAAAATACTTACAATCTAACAAAAGTAAGCATTTATTAAATCTGCATGTTACTGATGTTTACAGCTTAGTAATGGCCCTGTTGTGGGGTCTCGCAAGCGTCCGTCAGAAGGGCACTATGAGAAGGAGAAGGAACACTGCATCGCCCTGTTTGACCAGTGGTCGGAGGCAGACCAGGTGGAGTTTGTCGAGCGCCTGATTTCCCGTATGTGCCACTACCAGCACGGCCACATCAACTCCTACCTCAAACCCATGCTGCAGAGGGACTTCATCACTGCGCTGCCAGGTAAAAACACACATTATTGTAAATGCAGCTGTTAGTAGCAATGACTCCGGTGTAATGTCATCTTCCTTATCTGCAATTTCGCTGAATACAGTTGGGCAAATCATCACAGCTGTTCTTTCAACCTTTTATTCATTTCTCTGATAAATGCTCTGATTGTTTTAAAGAAAAAAATATGCAGCCATAACTTGTTTTCTGCTACATGAAGACTATTATCGTAATTAGAGTAAATTCTTATAATGAACACAGCAACAGAAAACAAACTACAGGAAGTTGGTGGCACAAATTGGATTCCTAAAATGTTTACCCCGGTTTCTGTGTTATTCATTTTCTTAATTATACCCCTTTGATTTTTTTAAACGAGGAAATCAATTCCAGTAAATTAACAGGTTATCTTCGGGGGGGGAAGAAAATAATCAGCTGTATGCACGTATAAACTGACAAGGTGAGATCTCTTAATTTAGTTTCACACAGTTACCTCCTTCTCTCTTGTTCTTTAGCCCAAGGCTTGGATCACATAGCAGAGAACATCCTGTCTTTCCTGGATGCACGCTCGCTCTGCTCAGCAGAGTTGGTGTGTAAGGAATGGCAGAGGGTCATTTCTGAGGGAATGCTGTGGAAGAAGCTCATTGAACGCATGGTCCGGACTGACCCCCTCTGGAAAGGCCTGTCGGAGAGACACCAGTGGTGAGATTAGTGCACACACACTCACACAGAGTGGTTTTCTTTGAGATGTAAGAAAGACAGACACTCGAAGAAATGAAGTGGATGTTAGTTGAGTAAATGGGGTAAAATGTTTGCTTTTAGTTTGCTTGTTGAATCTGTAGTTAATTTTGGATAAAGCAACGCCTGAGAGGGTGAAAGTAAGGTTATACCTGGTTGGTCTTCAGTGTCTGTTGTAGGTAAGAGAAATCCGAGTGGACACAAAGCAACTGCCATTCCTGTACTTTTCTTCCCCCAGGGAGAAATATCTGTTCAAGAACCGCACATCAGAAGTCCCCCCCAACTCCTACTATCACTCCCTATATCCCAAGATCATCCAAGACATAGAGGTAAGACACAACAGCTAAATAATTTGTAGTATTAACTGAATGGATATTTTCTTGTAAATAAAAGCAATTTGGTTCATTTTTTTTATTGTAACACCAGATATTATTTATCTTTCTTGTTGAAAAATGAAACTTTGCTTTCAGTGTAGATTGCATTATAGTTTCTCCAAAACTCTATAAACCACAAAGTGGCATATCTGGCATGTAATATGAAAATGAGAATTTAGTTCCATGTGTGCATCTCTTGACCTTCATGGGAATCATTTACTGGACTTAGAAAAGAGGAAAGGCCTTATTTGAATATATCCCTTTGAGTGAGGTGTTTTAATACCTAGTTGTGTTTTCACACGCTGCTGTCACATACATCAGGATATTTGTCATGGTATTACATTATAAAGCCACAGCCACTTCCCACCTTGCTAGATGTCGTCTCTGTTTCCATCTCCTCAAGTAACATGACATTTTGTAATATTTCCTCTTGAAAAAAATAAGGTGCTTCTCTTTCGTCTTTGAATGTCTCCTGTTTCTCCTTCTCATTTGTTTCTCTGTCTTCCAGACTATTGAGGCTAATTGGCGATGTGGCAGACACAACTTGCAGAGGATTCAGTGTCGCTCAGAAAACAGTAAAGGGGTTTACTGTCTCCAGTACGACGATGACAAGATCATCAGTGGCCTTAGGGACAATTCCATCAAGGTACGTGTGTTTTAAACTTTAGAACATCTAGACCAGCCTCATTTCATGTCTACTTAACTGCACTTTATTGAAGGTTGAAGCTGCGCTTGGAAGATGTCCGAAAATAGCTAAAACACCACTACAGTTTAAAAACTTAGTCCTCCACCTGCAGGGCTCCCTTCTCGGTCCTACGCCCCTCCCTCCACGCCAACATGGACATCCTTCAAACACACAGAAATAATCAAGCTAAAAGTCAACATTCCCTTTTGGCCTCCCACATGATTCAAACCCCACTCTCTTGAGTGAGAGTCCTCAGTTCACCCATTACACCACCCCATGCTATCCCCACATTGGACTTTGTTGCTTTTTCTACTCTTTCACCTCATCTGAGTAAAAGTTCTGTGACTAGCTGGAGTCTCCCAGTACAGGCAAGATTTCCTACAGTATGAAAACAAAGCCAAAAGGAGGTACAGATGTCAAGTTTCCTCTTAGACCACTTGAATTACAATATTCTGAAATATTATGATGGAATATTTGCCAAAAATATTGGCCAACAAATACGGTCCATCCCAGCCGTAATAGAAGAAGTGCTATTGCATTTGCTTTTGTTTGCGAAGCAGTGAACAGGCTTAGCTGGCATTTCTGCCTTTGCCATCACTCTGCATTGGTCCACATTTTCCATGCAGGTTTTATCAGTGATCACATAATCTTTTTACACATTCCATGGGGAGGATTGTTTCAACCTCTCAGAGCTGATTTCGTTGATCACAAGCCTGAGTCACTCTCAGTTTGTGCAAATAAAAGTGAAGCCAGTCTAAGGTTATTGTGGGCCAACCACACTACCACTTTATTGCTTTCTCAAATGTCAACATAGAAAAAATATTTTATGTTAAATTGCTAATGGCACTTTATAAAACATATCATTGATGATTCATAGCTGCAAAGACCAGTATCACTAAACTACTACTGGTAAAGGTCAGTATATACAATGTGCTGGACTTAAACTTTGTTACTTTCAAAACTTGCTGAATCAGTAAAATAAACTCTGGGCATGTATCAGTCTGTCATGCTGGCCCATACTGAATGGCAAATGTAGAAGTAATTAACATTGATCCCATTAGTGCGTTCTAAGTACCAGCAGCAGAGAGCCAAAAAATGCTGGCTGTGAGAAAGACATGCATGTTGTGTGTGTGTGTGAGGCTGTTTTCTTCCGACCTATGTTTGTGTATTTATGAATTGAATTTTTTTTTTCTTCTGGCTCAGTATGGCTTATCATCTTATTTTGTATGGCGCTGGGCTGAACCAGCAGAAACTGAGACGGAGCACAAGTGAATTATAGGATAAAAGGGCTCAGCTCCAGACTTGTTGTGTGTTCCACTTATCTGTCTGGCCTGGGAGAAGAGGAGAAGAAGAAGATGATGATGATGAAGAAAAGAAGGGGGGGGATAGAGGGAGGAGAAGAGCAGATTTGTCTTCTTATTGTTATAGAGGAGACTGACACACACCCAGGGAAGAGCTGAATGGCTGTTACGTACACAGGCAGCTCAGCACAGCAGTAGGGAAATGGGGCGTGAACAGTGAATGAGCACTGCTGTGAGAATAGGCCATTCTTAGCATGACCCAAATCTGCATCCTTTTGAAAACCACTTATTCTTCCACTTTGTTTGAGTTCTCCTCCGTCAAAATTTCTCATCTCCTTAATTCTCTCCCTCCTCCGTTTAGATCTGGGATAAGCAGTCTCTGGAGTGTCTGAAGATACTGACCGGTCACACAGGCTCAGTATTGTGTCTCCAGTATGATGAGAGGGTCATTGTCACCGGGTCTTCTGATTCAACTGTCAGGTACGACGCATATCTTGTTACAGAAGATTCTTATTGCATTTTGGAGTGCTGAACCAGCAAGATAAAAATGATTTAAATTTTGAAGCGTCTGGATTATGGTTTGTATGTCCTACACAACTAAGTTAGACTATGTTGAGTCAAATTTAGTGTCTCCTTTTTTTGCTACATCTCAGTTAGAATGCAGATAAAACCGTGGTAAACCTTATCACCATATTGGGTTGAAAATAAATATCCACAGATACCAAATGGACAGTCTTCAGAAATGGATAGCAATGCTGGAAATTCTCAAGCATTCAGGTTTTAAATATAATTAGTAAATCCTCTGTTTTTCTCAGGATATCTCTAAAAAGACAAGTAAACACTAACATCAGTGTTGATCAGTTTGAGTCACAAGTACAGGAGATGTTTATTTCATGTACAGAATCTAGAGCTTTGTTTTTAGGAAACAAATGGTTCAGTAACTGAAGGATGCACCTTAAGGTTGGAATCGGGTTTAATCAGAGAAGACAAAAAAACACGCCAAGTCATGCATATAAGCAGAAAATCAGTACACATGGTAATCATGCATGTTTTCACTGTAGGAGAAGTCATGGCTCATTTTAAACATTGTAAAAAAAAAAAACAAAGCGTAAAACTCTGAGTGAAGCTTGGTTCGTATTCCTGCACTGAATGCACACAGACTCTACGTCGTGGCCTGCGTTTACACTTGGGTGCTGGTGTGTCTGCGTCACTCTGCAATTACACCGCCAAAGTGCTAGTTAGCAGTGAGGTTTCTTTGCCTCTGTGCTGAGTTTCTCTATGTACTTCAAACAATGGCAGCTGAAGCTAGAGCGCAGTAAGTAAATGTTGAACAACCATTACCTTTACTGAAAGTGGTGCAACACACAAAAGAGGGAAGACCTTAGAACCATTTCAGTGTATACGCAGATTAGTGAAACTATGAAAACAGGAACATGGCATGTGGCGACACTGGACAAATACTTTCTATTGCATTTGCACTGTGAGCAAGCCAGATGGAATTACATCCTATTAGATATTTCATTTTATTTCACTTAAGCATTATCTGTATTGCTATGTGAACAGATTATTTCCGAGTGGGCCAGTCACCATTGTTGCAGTCTGTGTTGCTGTGATGTGTGACTACGTTACTGGGAAGGTGTACGTCAGGGTGCCACCTTACCATTGTGTAGGTTCACTGCAGAAGTATAAAAGTATAATTCAAGCTTTACATGCTGTTTCACTTCACTGAATTTAGCAGTAATAGACAATGGAGAACAATCTGGCTCTACTGTTTACGACTCTGTTTAAATGCATTCAATGACTCCCAGTAACAAGAGACGGAAGTTTTGATTGTAGTTGCAATATAAATGGAAATTATGCTTGAACAAATAACACGGCTGGTTATGAGATGATTTCACTTCCAGTCTCACTTTCACATCCAACAGGTGGGTATTTGTGAGGTGTTGGGACAGAAAATTTGACTTTAAAAAGTTCTAATTACACTTGAAAATAGGTGAGATTGATATTTTTTGAAAATAAAATCACTTAGAAGTAGGCTTAGTTAACCTTTTAAACAAATACTGATAAGGGACGCCAGATGACAATTTTTTTTAAAGCTAAATCTAGTATGATAAAAGTGAAGTTAAACAAGAGTAAAATAGAATGAATTGATACAGTAAAATGTATTAAACTACAGAGTGTACTGTCTACAGAGGATGAAGGAGACACTGGATGGCGCTGATGGCTGATCCAACAGGTTGAGGCAGTTGGAGTGCAAAAAACAAGTACAGAAAGCTTTGCTTGGTATTAAATGGTGCCGAAAGCCTTTGGGGGAAAAAATCAGATTCTTTGAGCAAATAAACATATCATCTCTGTCTTCCTCAGAGTCTACAGCTGACCAACTTTCTCAGCTGGGAAGTCAAAATCATGACTGTAATTGATTTTCATTTAATTTTGCAGCACTATTATCGTGTTAGCCATTGCAATTGAATATGGTACTTGATCTTCTTCACTGGGTCAGCTGGTGTCTCCCTCCCTGCACCTGCACTTTTTGTTACGAGGAGTATCTGAGTTGAGACGTCTTCCTCTCCATCAGCCTCCTTTTCTCCCTCCTCATTTCTTTTTTTTTTTTTTAAAACAATAAGCTACAGACCGCTTCATTATAGGAGCACAACAGCTAAATGGATTGTTTCATGTGTCAGGTAGGGAGGGACGCCAGTAATGAAGAAAAAGTACATCTACGGCTAATGCTGCTGCTCCCCACGCAGACAAGACGGGAACCAAAACAGCCTAAAGATTATTTTACACTTGGACAAATGTGACCACATGAAACGTTAAGTCGCTTACTCCAACAAATGGTTGCATGTGCGGCCATTTTGGTTGCAGTCAGAAGACTCACCAACAATAGCAAATTATATCAAAGGCGACTGTGAACTTGATGGAAAATATCTTGTGCAAAATGCATTTTAGTAGTAATTTGCAAAATGTGATCTAGAAAATATATTCTATCACTTGATTGCATCTACAAAATGCACCTTTCTAACGATATTGTGTCAAACTTATTATAGTCCAGATGCTTCAACTATGGGTGCACTTGTTATTTAGTCATCATTTCACATTATGAATGCTTGTAGCCAGTTTCACGACCAACAACAACGCCTGTTGTTTAGCCCCCAGTTTACAATCAGTTCCCACCTACTGGCATATATCTGATGAAATAAATGAATCAACACAGAACTTTATTTTTTCATTAAAAGTTAGGTTTGCTTTCATTACTGAAGATAGTGGGGAATGTTTTAGTGCAGATTTTTAAGGACCTGGCTTGTGTGTATACGTTGACACTTGCTTGGCTACTGCACACAGAAGCTCAACATTAATTCTCTTATTACTTCACACTTCAGGCGTACTCATTGGGCGGTATCCAAGGAAAATGTGACTTCACTTCCTTAGCAACAGCTTGACAGGCACTTTGTTTGTAGGTTTGGTTGTCAGCTTTTCCAGTGTGTTCTGCATTTGACTCTCAGTGCCCAGCGGTGCCATTCAGTAACATGTTCTTCACAGCCGCTCCTGTGTATGTGTGTGTTTGTGCACACGCACCCTCCTTGTGCACACGTGTGAAGTCGGAGTTCCTCTCCATTGTAGAACTAATAAACATAATTCCCTCTCATGTCTCTATTGTTTTCCTTTTTCCTTCGCTCCCATTACATTTCTTTTCCATCTCCTTCTTCTTTTTGACCACCTTTCCTGCTGCCCCCATCTCATTTTTCTTTCCTACTCACCCCTTCCTCCTATCATTTTCCACTTTTCTCACCCTTTTTGTCATTTCTTCCCCCTCTGTCTCGCACGCCTCCCTCAACATTCCTATTTTTCTTTCTTGCCTCATTCCATCTCTTCCGCTCTCTGTCACCTTTGCCCTCAACATTCGGCCTTGCTGACATCTCTCCTTGCTGCTGTTTTCTGTCCCTCCACTGTTTTTCCCCTCTGTCCTCCTCCTTCCTCTCCTCCTCCGCAGGGTCTGGGAGGTGACGACGGGTGAGGTACTGAACACACTGATCCACCACAATGAGGCTGTTCTTCACCTGCGTTTTGCAAATGGCCTGATGGTCACCTGCTCTAAGGACCGTTCGATTGCAGTTTGGGACATGGCTTCACCTACTGACATCAGCCTACGCCGCGTCCTCGTGGGACACCGGGCTGCTGTCAATGTGGTTGACTTTGATGACAAATACATCGTGTCCGCCTCAGGGGACCGCACCATCAAGGTGACGAGAGCTGATAAACAGATATCTACAGAAACCATTTTCTGCTGAATTGATATAGGATGGATTTTTTTTTTTTACTTATTTTTTTATCAAATGTAGTTTGGAACAGTTTTTAGATAGTTCAGCAGAGTAGACGGTGTTTCTTAGTTGTTCACTCTCCTTTTTATTTCAGCCATTTATGAATACAAACCCACTGACTAAAAGTCTGCCTTTGTAAATGCTGGGCATTTTGTTTTAAAGCTTTCCGTTTCTCCCTTCTTCAGGTATGGAGCACCAGCACCTGTGAGTTTGTGCGCACTCTAAATGGTCATAAGCGGGGAATTGCCTGTCTACAGTACAGAGATCGTCTTGTAGTCAGCGGCTCGTCTGACAACACAATCCGGTATGTTTGTGACACTACAGCACAAATGCCAAAATCGGCGTATTTGAATTGCCAAGTTTTCTGTTCAAGAGCTGTTAACTGTCCATTATAGATTATATATTCTAACATTTTCATGAATTTGAACCATTTTAACATCAATATGGCTTTCAAGTAGACATCGATAAGTTCAAAAGTAAAGATATATTCTATGATTAAATACGTAGTTAGAAAGAATAATCCTGCTTGGAAGCTTCTTTGTTTAAAACAATATTTGAGCACTGATTGCTGTGTAAATATTGAAGGGTGTGTTTATCGCTGTTTGTTTACGAAGGCTTCTCTTTCTGCAGGTTATGGGACATAGAGTGCGGCGCATGTTTGCGAGTGCTGGAAGGTCACGAGGAGTTGGTGCGCTGTATTCGCTTTGACAACAAAAGGATTGTCAGCGGCGCCTACGACGGGTGAGTCTTGTAAACACACGGAGTTTTGCGCACAGACTGGGTTTGTTTATCTGACATTTTGTCATGCCATGTTTCCCTCTGCAGTAAGATAAAGGTGTGGGACCTGCAGGCAGCCCTGGACCCACGAGCCCCCGCCAGCACATTATGTCTGCGCACTCTAGTGGTGAGTAGCATTGAGTTCACAACCTAAAAACAATAATCAGTATCTAATTTCACCTCTTTTAATGCGTGTCTAAGGAGATCATTAAAGAGATGACTACACAGATGCTAGTTTGTGGGTTCACAAAACACTAACAATGGAACATCACTGTTTGCAATTTGATCTACACAAATATTTTAAAAGTGGAAAAATAAAAGCTATTTGGAGCAACTATTTACAGGAGACACTGGTGACATCAGTGATGTAGCTGTATGCATGTTGCATGTTTACATTATTTCCTGATTTGTTGTGTTTTTAGGAGCACTCTGGCCGCGTGTTCCGCCTGCAGTTCGATGAGTTTCAGATCATCAGCAGTTCTCACGACGACACCATTCTGATCTGGGACTTCCTGAACGTCTCAACCAACGGCCAGTCAGAGGGACGGTCTCCTTCCCGCACCTACACGTACATCTCTAGATAGCAGGTACCCAGACACACTTCATGGTGAAAGCCTTTCTGTAAAAATGCGTCACTCTGCTTTACACATGCAGGTGTTTATAATCAAGAGTACCGTGTTGTTTTACTTGTGTGTTTGATTGCAGATTCCTTTGCTCTCCCCACAGGTGGCGCCATCAACCGCACCCTTTCTTGGAGGAACCCAGGGCTGATTGGCTGATGGGTGCATCCGTCATGGAAAGGAGCCCATCTCTCCTCCTTCCTCCTCGTCATCTCTCTGTCCATCTCCCACCCAGCCCCTCACCAACCTCCTGCTCCCTTCCCGTTCTGATAGACTCTAAGCTTGTGCCCGTTGCCTGCCAGTTCAGTGACATACACACACAGGTCAACACTGATGAGGACTCCCTACTACAGAACCAATGCAATCTCCCAAGAAGTTCACCTTCCACTACTAATTTATGTTTTGTAAAGTACACTGATGACAGTATTAACTTAGACCTTATATAAGTCACAAGCTCCCCTTTGTCCCCCTTGAATCAAACTTAAAGCAGCTTCTGCTCCCCAGTTTTCAACCCCTGCCAAAACAGGTTTCCACAGATATGGAATCGCTTATAGATATATATTTATATATATTACACAGACACACACACACATACACACACACAGTGGCACAGTTGGACAGAGGATGACCGGAGCTGTGATGCGGGAGACAGAGACTCTTTACTCAGCTCTAGGAAAGAAGGGAAGGATGGGAGACGGAGGGAGTGAATGAGGGAGAAATGTGTTGGGGATGACTTTAGAGCTCCCTCTCACTCCCTCTCACTCCTCCCTGCCTCTCTCTCTCCACCCCCCCACCCCCTTCGCTCCCTTCCCCAACCCCCCCCAGAGATGCACACTCGCTTGGAATATGGGGGCGCACGCACACTCAAGTTTGTGTGAGTGTGTGTTTGTGTATGTGGACTTGTGAAACGGCAGAACAGAGCAGAAGCGTCAGACAGACATGCATGTGAGGTTGCCATGGATACAGCATCCTGGTACACCTCTGCTTTTTTTTTCTCTTTAACTCTTACTTTCTTACTGTTTTTTATTACTGTTATTTTCTAATTTTATTTGAGTATTTTGGTTCTTAGTACAAAAATCATACTAAGCGTAGTCCTCTTTCTCTTTCCCCCTCTCTCTCTCTCTATCTCTCTCTCTCTCTCTCTCTCTCTCTTACTGTCTTTTTCCTCATTCTTTCTTCTAACTTTGACCCTTGTTCATCTGTCCCTTTCACACCATCTTTCTCTCCCACATCATCTACGTGCTTGCTTTGGTTATGAGAGAAGCTGGAATTCAAGAGCTCAAATTTAGCTGTAAACGGAGTTGTCTTGTCAAAATTGTGTTGTATATTAAAAATGATTTTTTAAAGAAGAAAATGACCTTATTGTGAATAAAGTACTTGACAGTGGTGGAGTGTTGAGCCAACTGTAACATGAATGAGTGTCTAATTGTCTACCTGTTCTTGTCTGTGTGTGTATGTGTGGGTGGATTTGTGTTACGCCGCCTCTCCATCTGACAGGCAGATACAACACTCAGGAGGCCGTCAGTTTATTTTCTTTGTACTCGACACAAACAGCAGGGTGACTGTGCCGCAGACAACAAAGAATTTTGAAAACTCAGTTGTTTGACAAAAAAAAAAAGAGTCTTAAAATGCAATTGCAGTCATTGATTTCTGATTAAACTGAGGGAGCAGATGTAAAGAACTGAGGAGTTGTGGTGTCCTCAAGGTTTAGAGGTCTGCATCTGATAATATGCTAAGAATGTAACTCAGCCTGCAGACACTGGCTGCGTGTAGATGATCATCCATATGGATAGCAGATTTGATAGGCTGTTGTTTTTGTTCCCACATATTTTTATTTTTTTAAGGTGTAGTCCACAACTTGAGCTGATGAGCGTTATAGCAGCTTGTCATCTCCTGAAAATAAACGTAAATGTGTGTGCACAAAAAATGAAGAAAGAAACCCATTAAATGTCCTGTATCTTACTTTCAGTTAATTTTATTCAAAATCCGAACAGTTCTGCTAACTACGGATTACTTGTACTCATTTTATGTTGCATTCCTTAGGTCTTCAGGAAGTGAGCACAAGTGACTGTCAGTATTTGTTTTCCATCTGCTAAGTCATAGTATGAAAGTCAACTTTGTTTCCTTTGTGGCCAAATTTCATGTGATACAAATTCACTGTCAAGAGGTTTGACCCTATCCACAAGACATACCAGTGAGCAAAAACTTAATTTCATATCTGCAAGCTTGAAAAATGTTGTTGTGTTCATTTAAGGACTTGCATGTTGGTGAAACTATTGTGTGATGACATTGTCAGTGTGTTGCATACGGCCACCAGGTGGGAGTATAAACTCACCTTTCTCCTACAGGGTAATATGTTTATGAGACTTTGGCTCTGACTGTTGGTGAGCCAAGTTTGGAGTCTAAACAACCTGTTACAGTAGATCACATACCCAGTCTTGTAAACACTGTAACTGTGAAGGAGGGATGTATATTTGAAATGTTTAAAGTGGTGCATTTATAGCAGAGTTGTGTGTAGTGCAGCTGAGTTTTATAATACATTTGTCCAGTTATTGTGCAGTATGTATCCTCCAGGAGAAGGAGGGGAGGTGGCCTGCTGAGGGGGTTGGTTTTTCTACATTTCTGGGTTTAGTTCAGTATAGTAGAATGTTTCAAATTCTGGGAACAAGTTATGTGGGATGGATTTGTGCTTGGTGGAGCACCATTAATATATGATGTGTGTATGTGTTGGATATGGGTGTGTGTGCTTCCTCTGGGTCTGTGGGATTTTGGCCCATAATTCCTGCAGCTCTCAGGTCACAGCTCCGTTCTCACGCACATATTTGGCATTCCTTCCCCGACATGATTACCATACACCTTCCACTCTGGGTTTGGCTACGCAGAATATTTCCATCATTCCCGAGTGGAACTGGAGCAACGTTCCAGAAATGAACAACTCACCCCACCGCTGCCGCCCCCCTACTCGCTCTTCTTTATCCCACCCCCACGCCCAGTTTCCCTCCCACCCCACTGTCTCCTCCTTATACCACCCCCCCTCTAGCGCAGATTCCTGCTCCCTTGCAATAGGAATCCTCTGGTACAACCCTTTTTCCCCCTGAGTCAGCTGTTTGTGTCTGCCGACATGATTGGGTCATTTGGCAGTGACATCTCTTCAGTGACCTCCCGCTAGGATGGGGAAGGAAGGGGAGGGATGGGGGGGATAAGAGCAGGATAGATGAGAGGAGCAGCAACTATGAAACTCTACCTCACTACTGCATGTTCCACTTCCATTGCTCCCTCTGACCCTTCATCCTGTATATTAATGGTAACACTTGACAGTGTGGAGATGGCAGTTGGTTTCTGCACAACAAGTGATGCTCAGCAGTTTTTAAAGCAGTCTCCAGGGGTTTCTATGTGAGGCTGGTAAATCTTAGATATACATTTCCCAGTCAGTTCAACATGTCAGCTACACCAAATTCAGCCCAAATGGAAAGCTATGAAAACTTGAAAGTGTGCTCCACTGTGGCCTTTTAGCGTGTGTCTCTATTAGAAGTCTGCTGGAAAAAGGACTTTTCCCAGTTCATACAATGAGTTTTCGGATTTCATAACTTCATAGTTACTCCAATACCTGACTGGAGAAAGCGCGTCAACTTCTTAACATTCTTCTATTGACCCAGGAAACATTTTGAAATCAATCATCCAGTTATCTTGTAATTTTGAAGCAATCTTCTCAAAGTAATCTTCATTAGTGATTAATCTCTCACAAATTTGTCTATAAAATGCAAAAACATAGAGAAGAATGCCATTTAGGACTGGGCAATATGAACGAACTCTATTGAGGTAGACCATAAATTATTTTCAAAATATTTTTTAGATGTGATACAGAAAACCTTAACTTTATACGATAAAACAACCTATCTGGTGAATTAAATGCTTAAAAAATACGGTACTTTGATGGAAAAATCCTGCTAACTTGACATTGCCATAAGTGAGTCATGCTCCTTGCCCACAATGATTTAATACAACCAGAAGTAATAAAGGGCGAGTATGGAACAGTGTGTGATGGTTGCCAAAAATGTATACTATATCATAATATCATGTCATATATCAACGTATTGCCCAAACCTAATGTCTGTAACGTTTCCCAGACTCCAAAGTGATATCCTGCGATTGAGTTTTTTTTGTTGTTGTTGTTCTTTTTGTTTTTGTTTTTTTGCTTTTCCAACAGTCTAAAAACCAAAAGACCTTAAATTCAGAATGATATAAAGCAGAGAAACCATCAAACCCTCATATTACAGCAGCCGACACCAGCAGATGTTTGGCATTTGGCTCAATAAATTACCGAAATGATTAATCAATTACTGAAACGATTGCCTATTAGCATTTTGTCAGTGAACCTACCGAGCAGCCGACCACATCTGAAGCATCTGTACACTTGAATCTCTTTCTACATTAAATTCGTGAACAGAAAAGATCAGGTGAAGAAGCAGTTCAAAGAGTCAGGGAGACACAGGAAATGTTTCTGTAAGGTTTACTGAGTCGAGAAAGACTGCTGCACACAGAGCTGAAATAAATAAATGAAATAATTTTATCGTAATAATTATAGTAACCATCATAGTAAGATTGCTTATTTAGGGTTTCTGTCTTCTTTTATATATATAATATATATATATATATATATTTATAACTTTCAATAAATTGTTCCCTTTAATATTTTTTCTCCTGTGTGTATGCATGAGACTTTGGTTTGTTCCACTGAATGTCCTGGTAGCAGCACTCTGTATCCACGGTATCGCACAGGAGCATCATCCCCTGGGTCGTTTCTATAGCAATGCTAATAGAGAAGGCACCCTCCCCGCCGGGCTCACTCCCGCACTCATCACCCTCTGCACCTGAAGGCTGAGGGTGTAGTGTCCTCGGGGGGGTGGGGGGGCAGGGCATGAGGAGGAGTCATGAAGAAGGTCTCCAGTTGTCTTTGGTTGGTCGTCGGTTTGGTTTGCTGTGATTGGCTGGCTGTTTTTGGTGCAGCTTGGTTTTTATACATTCCAGTTCCTAAAGCTTCAGTCCCTGCGGTGAGTTGTCACGGGTTCATGCAGGGACTGTATGGTCCCTTTCCAGAGTCCCTCGTGATCCAGCTTCACTCATGGTTGTTGCACTCACTCGTACAAACACATACTCTAGCATACATTTCCTGGTCGTCTTCCTCTTACAAACATGCATTTACTCGTTAAGCCACTCGCTCCGGCGTTCCCTCATTCATCCTGTAGTCATCCACCCTGCCATTCATCCACAGTCTCACAGGTTCCCACCAATTTAGCAGTGAGACGAATAAGTGCGTCACATGTCAACAGTCCATTATTGGTCCATTTGATCTGTGCAGATCACTTTATCCCTTTGTCCAGTCCACCATTTTCCTGTCCTCTCCTTCCTGCTTTCCCTTTATCCATAGGCTAAGCACCCACTCTCTTGTTCAGTCAGTCTTTCCCACCTTTGTTCTCTCTGTATGGTCCAGTTGTAATCCCATACTTGACATCGTCCACCTGGTCCACAACAGGAGACACGAAGGCCTTGTGGTTTTTGTGGTTGTGGAATAAAGGCCTCTCTAGAGCCTGGGACTCTGGCTGCCCTTCAGGTTCTCTTGTCAGTCTTTCTGGCCTATGAAGGGAAGCAGACCAGGTCCAAAGAGCTTCCAGCATCGGGCCAGTTATCGTCCAGTTGGTCCAGTGAGGGAATTAAAACTGAGAGGAATGATCACTAACTAGGGGCTGTAGTGGCAAATTAGGAGGTGTAAAGCTAAACCCCATGAATGATTCATCAACTTTCTGGTCAATGTTTGTCCCAACAAAGAGAGGTGTTCAATCGTGTGCGACAGAAGAGATGACTAGGTTAGCCATTGGCAGGCTCAGGTCAAGGCTTCGGATGACAAGACAGTGGGTGCTAGCGTTAGCCACTACTAGCGGGGCCCAGTAGCGCGCACCCTCTTGCCCCGCTTGCTGACGGTGGTGAAGCGGAAGGGGGTGGTGAAGTCAGGCTGCTCCCCAGGCGGGAAGCGTTTCATGAAGTGTACATCCTGCTGGTTGGGGAGCGTGTGGGGGCCACGGCGAGGACGCCCTCTTTTAGTAAAGCCAACATACCAGCCCGTGTAGCGCGCTGACATCAGAGCTGTGTAGTGGTTTTCCAGAACCTTTTCCACAAAGACGCAGTCGGCGCTTCGATTACTGGCCTTCTGAGAGAGCAGAGAAACCACAGGTATATACACACACACACACACACACACACAGAGAGGGACAAAGAGAGGCTGGTCAGGAAACTTTACGACAATAAGATATTTTTGACTAACAGACCTCTAAAAGAAAGAAGTCTCACCTTTCCTACCAGCTTGCCACGGCGGTTCATGCACAGGTAGAAATTGGTTTCTTTGCCCCGGATTCTCACCTGGCTACCAAAGGTATCGGCCTCCACTACGAGCTGGGCTTGTGAAGGGACAGACAGAGGGACAGACAGACATTAGAGCCACAGGTAGCCACAGGTAATGTGGAAATATACAGTACATAGTTGGTGTTTAAAGGATTTATTCACAAGTTTTACACTGACAAATAAAGGTATCTCAAATTTAGAGCTCATTTACTTCTTGTATATAATCACTTAAAAGTCTTACTGCCAAGTTGTGCCACACTAACTGTGCAGATTACCAGCCACCATTCAATTTACACAGCTTTTTCAAACTAGATAAGGCATTTACACTGAATCACAGTTTTCCGATTCATAGTTGCTATTAAACGTGCGGCTAAATCACAGACATATGTAAATGTCACTGGCTGGACAGATGGTTGTCAGATAAGGCCGATCTCACACATGGATGAGGCCGCTGACCAGAAATGGGCCTTGTAAAAAAGATAACAGCCAAGAGTAGATGGAGCACGGTGGGCTGCGAGGAGAGAGAGAACACTCAGACTCAGTGTCTGTGATACTGTTGTTTTAAGGTGTGTGCATGTGCACTTGTGCCCCTGTGTGTGTGTGTGTTTGTGTGTGTGTGTGTGTGTGTGTGTGTGTGTGTGTGTGTGCAGGTGCATGCGTGTTCATCCTTCCAGGCAATACCGCTTCACTAACTACACATCTTTAGAGAGCGTTTGTGCCTGTTTAAAAATAAATCCCTAAAACGGTTCCTACATGACCTTAGTCAACAAAGGGGTCAAGAGAAATCAATACCTCCCTCCCTCTTGCCCTCTTCGTCTCTCTTCCCCCAACTCTCCTCTCATCTCCCTTCTGCTCTTTCACTTCATGTTTCTACCCTCATGCACTTGCTTCTGTTTCTATCCCTCTGCTCTTGGTTCCTCTGTGTGAAAACCTCATTGACATAGTTGGTCAGCTTTAGGTGTTTTTTTTCCATCTTTCAAGTGGTATTTATCAAAAAGACAGGGCAGGTTCCATGTCTGCAGTCCCATCTTTGGCTTGAAGTGGCCTGCAAGAGACCTGACATGTTTGTGAATGGGAAAGATGAGCCACCGCTGGACCACATACAGAAATACGAACTCTAGCTTTATGGCTTGGCTTTCTTCTCCCCATTGATTCTGTGCGGTTTAAGAATGGGTTAGCCATCATTACAGACGGAGAAGGTGGAGAAGAGGGGGGAGGAAGTGGGGGATGGACAGAGAGAGTGTTAGAGGATGGATGGAGGGAGGGAGAGGAGGCCTGCTGTTTTAAATCCAGAGGAGACAACAGGGAGGATGAAAAATCAATGGAGGGATCGATGAAGGAGATGAGTTTCTAACACTCGGTCCGACACTCTACCTGCCAGGCTTCTCCCTCTAACTCACACTTTCTTTCACTAACACCTCCTCTCTCTCTCTCTCTCTCTCTCTCTCTCTCTCTCTCTCTCACTTTCTTTTGCTCTCTTGTGAATCATTGAGTCAGCAGCCAGTCGATGAGGTCTTTGTACTCCCAAGACAAGCTCCACTGCCCCTCTGCCAAAGCCTGGGGAGGCATGTGTGTGTGCTTTTGTGAGTGCGCCTGCACAGTTGCATTCTGTCTCCGTTCATGCATGCACTTGGTCAACCTTTAAGTCTTTGTATTTGCAGCTGTTAGATGGTGTGAGCGTGCATGTATGTCCATGTATGCATCTTTTCCAGTGTAACATAAATTCACGATTTAGTGGGTTTTACACTATGTGTGCGTCTTACCATATTTGTCTCCATCTTCTCCTCGGGCGCTGATTCTGCGTCCCAGCACCTGGACGTGCTTGCCACTGGTGCGGCTGTAGAGCTGGTAGACTCGGTGGTGTCGCCGACTCATAGTGTCTCGCACCTGTGTCTGGTTCTCCACATGCACACTGAAGTTGACTCCATCCACACCAAGTACCTGCTGGAACACCCGCAAACACATCCAGAGGTTGGCACAGAGTCCTGAACACACTTGAAAAACTGCACATAAAACCAATGTACAACTTGTCTTTTATACTACACAATCAGTCTTTGTCATGCATGCCGACTCTCACCTGTAATGGATTGCACATCACCAGCAACATCTGGATACATCTGGAGAAAGTAGAAACAGATGAGTTTAGAAATATGTAAGCAAAATTGAATGTTGGAAGAGTCGGGCATGACACCATCATTTCCATCTCTTTCTTCTCCGCCGTTCTTTCTGCTCAACATCTCATTTCCCTGCTGGGTGATTACTCACCACGGCTGGGTGTGCGGCTGGCATAGCGACTTGACATACAGACAGGCAGATGTCCAGGGATCAGCAGACAGACAACACCCAGAGCAGTGTTTATAGTAACGCTACCAGCCTTCTGTCCGATCCCACTTTCTGACCCGTCTGTGACTTCTGCCACACCAAAATCTGGCCTGCAAATGACCTGATTGGACCGTAGTGAAATGGCAAACATGCCGAGACAACTAGAACATGTTTTGGTTTGCACATCTAAGGGAGTGGGCTGCCTTATTTGGCTGCTCCGTCTATGTAGACAGCTGGGCTGGACTACAGGTGTACACTCTGCTGTGATGTGGCTTTTGAAAGCAGCTGACTGTGGTTACATTTAGAGATGCTATGAATAAGTGAGAACATGAGCCACCAAAATGTGTGGAAAGAGGATTTATGCATTTTAGTGGTGACGTGGCATGCAGACTTATTGTGTATTGTTCATATGAAAAGATAATGCGTTGGTGTGTTATTTCTTATTAGTTGTCCTTCAAGCTGAACTTTTACATACATTCTGACTGAAACAGCTGGTTATAGTTACAATTAAAATTCTTCTCACTTTATCACATTGCTTAATTGAAGTTTAGACCTTGACCTTGGATGTATCAAATGTTATTTACAACTTTAGCGAGGGAGTGATTGTGTTGCGCAAAATCTACTTTGGCAGTCCTTGAACTGCTCTGAATTAGCGGCTGAAGACTTGATGAAGTTCAGAAGCAAGTGTGTGGGCTGAAAAGCAATTCTATGAATTTTTTTCTTTCCCCACCTCATCTTTTGCTATCTTTCCACATGCCTCTTCTCTCTCTCAGTCTCTGATACTCTCTTTTTCTGGCTTGTTGTCCTCCCTATCTCTCCTCTAACTTATCTCTCCCTCCCCATCCCTCTGTCCACTCTACCTTTCTCCTACCGTTCCCTGCCTGCAATCTTCCTTTATGTTTGGGGTTAGCGAGGCGACTCCTCCACACTGTCATGGGCATGCACACAGATGTGCAGATGTGTGCAGGGTGTATGTGTGTATACAGGAGGAGCAGGCAGCTGACAGCTGGGCCAAAGCAAAGACATACGCACTGCTGAGAGAAGGCGATAGCGAGGAGAAGAGAGGTAGCCTGAGAGGTACACAAAGGCACAGGGAGAAATCTGGACAGAGGAAGGTGATGTAAGAATAAATAAAGGGTAGATGAAGCCAAAGAAGACTGATAGAGAAGAAAAGAGGCGGGAGATAAAATCAGGAAGAATGAGCAGATGCACAGATGTGAGGTGGAGGAGACAGGGTTGAAAAACACTGAGGTTACACATCTCAAAGGAAGAGAAGAAAAAGTAGCAAAATAAGAGACAGAGGTGTAACCACAGAGTGTAGACTGATGTGAGAAGTAGACAAAAAGATAAATAACAGGAAAAAAGAGGAGGGGTGTTCACCTCATACATATTGTAACACATGCCACTGCCATCACAAGCCTCTTGTTTCCTTTCTCTGTTCATTCTTATTTCCAAACATTTCTTTCTCATTTCTGGTGTGTTGGCTCCAGAGTCCATCTAATAGATGCAGACATCCTGGGAAATGCAGTGGAGTCGTTGGCCCTCACATTTTGCCTGCGCAGCCGAAAAAACCTGAGCGCCTGTGCATTGTGAGGACTCTCAGCTGTTAAAACACCACGGCTGCACTGCCGCCGAGGACACTGTAGGAAAAGTGCCTCGGCACTGGATTCCCCCGCTCCCACAAAAACCACAGACACTCCATATTATGCCAGCCACAGAGAGAGGGGAGAAGGAGAGAGGAAAGAGGGAGACAGGATCGGCCGGCGGTGGGGGAGGGATGAGAAAATGAGAGAATAAGAGAGCGCAGAGTAAAAGTTGGGGAGAGCAAAGACAGAAGGAGGTATGGAGAGAGGGAAAGCCCGGTGCGCCTTGGCTGGCTTCCAAAACAAGCAACGATCTGACATCATAAACCTGCGTCCCAGCAGATCTACCATATGGAGGCTGTGGTTAGACTAGCAGGCCTCAGCACCGAGGACTGGGCACCAGTGTGGAGTGAAAGTGGTCGACCTGGTGGGACTCAACACAGAGCAGCGGTTTCAGCCATGTGTAGCAGTGGTTAACGTGGTAGGCCAACACTGGAGCAGTGGGCTTCAGCACAGTGCAAGAGTTTCAGATGTTCTGCAGCGAGCCTTGGATATGAATATTGGTTAGGCTGGTGGGTGTGTGAGTGGTTTCAGCAGTAATAGCGCCTACGGCGGAGCATTGGTTGGAAAAGCAGAAGGCCCAGACATGGAGCTGTGGCTTTAGGTGAAGAACAGTAACAGGTTGTTGTGGCTAAGGGCCCTTGGCATTTCTCACTGGCTGAAGAGACTCATAATCGAGTTGGTAAAACAGCATGTGGATGAAGAAAAGTAGCAGTGGTAGGACTGATAGGTGAGAAGGGAAATCAGCAGAGAGATGATTGGCTCTGGGAGACCTAAACGAAAACCAGCAGACTAAACAGTGAGAGTGCTCCTCTTCAGATACTGCCAGGGGCGCCATCATTCATCAGTTATTAATTCATACTTTTTTTATCTGAGTGAGTATCTGTGGAAAAAAAGGGGTGCAGGCAAGACAGGAAGACAGATGTAGGCAGTTAGGTTGGTGAGTGGAGAGAGGGTGAGGGACGTAGACAAAGAGAGAGAGAAAGTCAGGGAGACACCAGCAGCAGCAGCAGCAGCAGCAGACACCCTGTCCAGGTTGTGTGAGGAATGAGAAGTATCTGAAGATGACTGCCATCTGGGAGAAATACAGCCGACACAAAGGAAGAAAAATAAATCCCTTGGCTTTTAACAAGACACACCTCAAATGGGCAAACCGAAGCCCCCTGAGTCTGTATCCTCCTCCCTTAGATTTGCTCTTGGCACTTTATCATTTTCCTATCCCACTAGATAAAGCCTGTGTTATTTGACTCAACTTCTGAAATATTTTCAATAGGAAAAAAACATTTTCTTGGCGATGGGAAAATGGCCTTTTCTAAGCCAGCCTGGCCATCCCTGAGGTAAGTGCAGATGGTGATGGAGATGTTTATGGCAGGTTTTATGAGTAACACGGCCCTGACTCTGACCCAGTGACCCTGAACTGTCAGCCAATCAAAACAGGGCCTTCCATGGCATGTTTTCTGTGGGGACTGATGAGGAGTGATGTAATCGCTAGACACTGCAGCCTTCCTCTCCATCTTCTCCATCAGTCGCTACGATTATTCAGAAACTACTTTAAGCAACTGAAAACAAAGCTAAGACATGTGTGGCAGAAATAAGATTTAAGGGACTTACAAGACGGTCAGCGTGGAAAGAAGGGGCCACATTGCTTCCCCCCTCCACTATGGAACTTGGCCCAGAGACAGTCTCCTCGCTTGGTCTGAGCCAGTCCGACAGTCCGGAGAGTTCCCCTCTGTGTTTTGAATCCGGTGGATGTTGTGAAGAGTCAAAGAGTTAGCGGACACTCCTGTTGGCATCGGCGGCGGTGTGCCCCGGTTCCCCCGGCGTGGGTAAATGTGCAGGACACGGGCAAGGTGAGGTGCGAAGCCGGGGTAACTGTGCCACTGTGACCGCCGGGCAACCTCTAACAGCTGTCCAGACAAGTGGAAGGACGGATGGGCGGGGGAGCAAAGGGTTAGGACTTTAAACGCTGTCGCTGCGCGTGCCCGACAAGGAGAGGAACAGGTGAAAGCGCGCTCACGCGTCACAGATAGCCAATTCCAATCGACCTTGTTGACCCCCAGAGTGACGCTTGCCCCCGTGAACAGATGCGACGCGTGCGTAATCTTTTGCGTAATCCAATGCGTAACGTTTGGGCGCTACAACAAGCTTCTGGTCTCCAAAACGAACTGTGCAGTTGGTGAGATGATAAAAGAATGTTTGTCCCGCCACAGACAGGAGCAGGAGGCAGGCTTAATCCCAGCAGAGCGGGGTCAGAAGCTGGTGAAGGTGAGCTACCTGGGCTGGCTGGTGGAGCAAACGGCGACCAGGAGAAGGGGGCTCCGCGGGCGCAGGGTAATGCAAGGCGGTCTGGGTCATGTCTGCGCCCCCACGCTGGCTCAACGGGTATGTGGCTCAGGTGACACCAACCGACAGTGTTCGACAGAGAGGGTGATAAGGTCCCGGAGCGGTCCAGCTCAGAGGGGTATATGGAGAGTGCTGAATGAGAATGGGAGGGGATAATAAAGGGGAAAGAAAGACGAGGGAGGGAGGGGTGGCTGGAGAGGATGGGAACAGCTGTGACTGGGTGGCGGACTCAGCCACCCGCGACACGGCGAGGAAATGACAGCCGCACTTTGCACCTGATTTTCCGGACTTCCCCGCTTTCCTCAGCCGCTGGTTACCGCCTGGCTGCAGTAGTCCTCCCTGCGCCCTCTCGACACAATACCTGCCAAAACACAGCACGATGACATCACCTCCAAAATGTTTGAAGGGGGAAAATGCAATCCGATCTTTTTATTTATTTTTTTAAACGTAGAAAGTTTAAGCAGTTTCTCTGAAGGGGGAAAAACACCAAAGTCTCCTCGTTCCGAGAAAAAAAAAAAGAAGAAGAAAAAAAAAAACGAACTCCGCGGTGCAAGAGAAGAGGAGTCGAGCTCTCCAGTTTGTGAAGAAATAAAAGTTAAAGCGAGGCGCGCTGGAAACGTGTTTACTCAAAATCACACTGACAGATCGACTCCCAGTCCAAAACCTGCACCGTCCCTCTCTCCCCCGTATATCTGCCTCCCTGTTTCATTCAGACACCAGAGGAGAAAACGCAAGAGAGAACGCAAAAAGAACCCAGCCGTGCGCTTTTATCCACTTCACTGGTATTATGCAGATTCTTCTCCCTTTCAAAAAATTCCAAGGTTTCTTTTCATAAAAAGCTCTTCTTGAGGGGGGCTGCACAGGAGAGGCGCGTCGGCAGGCACAGACCTCACTCCAAGAAAAACCAGAACAAGATTTTAACAGACGCGGATCAATCCTCCCTCCCTCCTCTCCTCACTCCCTCCCACCTCTCTCTCCCTCTCTATCTCTCCCTCACACACACACGCACACGCACGCACACTTATTGGATCAAAATGGGATTAGTCAGTCGCTATGCGATGCCGACCAAACTTAGCCTACACTGCAAAAATATTCATTTTAACAAGTGTTCCGTTCTATGCGCAAACATCTGGTAATGAGGTGAGATAATTTCACTTGTTTACAATGCAAACCGACTTGTTTCAATCATTTTCTCGAATCGGGCACTTTTCTTTTGGACTATTGTCTACGTTATTCTGCCTTGTTTCAGCTAATATTTGTTTGTGGAAATTCCTGAAACAAGTAAAAAATGCATTGGAAACAATTAGAATGATGTCATGGTACCGGGAGTAAATTCACTTTCTGGAAAAAAAGAAACGATTTGGAAGTGCATTACAGAGCAAATGGGTTCTTGAAAGTGTCGAAAGAGAAAGTAGAGGGGGGAAAAAAATCAGTTTCTTAGAATCTTCACAACACACCTGCCTTAGCTAGATGAGCATCAGTCTCAAACCCAAGCGGACTTCGTGCCCTCCATTATCTCCCTCAACAGATAACCTCACCCCTGCAGCCTCAGTGGCCTCAGAGTCAGGATGGAGGGTAGTGCTCCCCTCTCTGTCTGTCACACGCACACGCACATCCCTCAAAGTCGCCGCGCTTTCAAGTGATGTATTTTGACTCCCCATTTCATAACTTTTAAGTTAAACCTTAAGAGGGAAAAATGAAACGGAGAATGAGAGACAGTCGGGAGGGCGGTATGTAAGCACGGACACGGATCCAAAACGAACATTTCTCAGGGATTTCGGCAGCAACGCCCGCTCTGCGCTCCCAAAACTCCCTCTCAGCGCCGCACAACCGCAGACGGTCAGCCAAGCCAACACAACACTCCTGCCATACCTTTCATTCACATGCGCGCGCGCACACACACACACACACACACACTCAGCCTAACACACACGGACAAAGAATAGAGAGAAAGAGAGTAAATTTGTCTGTGTGTGTGTTACAGAGGTGGGAGGGTGTTGGCCTCATACATCAGGGACAGTTATCTTGGCTCAAAGTGTAGGCTTATTCTTTTCAACATTGTACTTTCAAATCACACACGCACACACACACGCACACACACACACATGCACACACGCACAGACTTCTGCAACTGGACTGAATTGAGCTGGGCTGGGTAGGGGCATTGTGGTTGAATGCCTTTCCAGTCATGCTCCATAGACAAGCCTCTGGCCTTCTTTCCTACTACTGGCTCCCTCCATCTTTGCACCTGTGTCTGGGCGCTTTTTCACCGCTCACCACAATGCTGCGAGGGACACGAGTGTAAATGTTGTGGAGAGGGATTTGAACCACATTCTGGTGATGAGGTATGGGCCTGTCTGGTACTCTTAAGCCCAGATGGAAGGGTTCAGAATGGGGACTGTAGCACATCTTGGAGGAAGAAATAACAGGCAGACGAGCCCAGTTCTGCTCTATGCACAAAAGCCTGACAGTAGTAGGCTTTGGCTCTACAGCAGTAGATTGTAGACGTAGATTTGTACGTAGTAATAGATTTTCCGAAAGGATCTTGATGCTGAGATGATTTTACTCCCATTGTAAATCCAGGAAATTTATGTTACACAAACATTCTTTAGGGGAAACAAGAGTTAATGTATCTGGCTTAGTGGTATGAACTCACATTGAGGTTGAAGTGCAAAAAGAAAACAAAGGATAAGTGAAAGACTAAAGGCCCATTCACGAAAGGGAATAGCTGCAGTAAGTTATCTGTTTTTTATCATAGTCAGTCCTCTGACTGTTTGCTGTGCTTATAGATTTGATAATGGGCAAAATGATTGGCACGTGCTTGCAGAAAGATTACACTGAATGCAACTGAGTGTCACCTCTGCTTAAAAATGACCAAATTTCTTCATACAGCAACTTCAAAAAATACCAAAGTTTAAAAAAAACTAATATAAAAGCCAACCAGGCCCTTTCTTCGCCTCTCTCTCTTTCTCTCACATCACTCTGTCTCCCATTCATTTTCTTTCTGCCCTATCTGTCTCTTTAATCTCCCCGGCTGTTTTTTATCTGCTCACTGTGTCCCTCCCTCTGTTTGCAGCCAGCATATTGATTGCCCATGTCTTTGCCTCTGCAGCTCCTGCCTATTGATCCTTTGCTAAGACGCACACACAAACTTGTATGCACAAACATCCTCGCATACATGGATGTCCCCTTCCCATCTCCATCATACTCAAAAACTGTCTTACATTCATGCAGACCAACTTTGCCACACAAATGATTTGTACATGCACAAGCACATGCACTCACATGTGCACAAATGCAGCCAAAGCGACACACACACCAGGACACCATATTTTTTTTTTTATTTTTTTTTTTGCATATACCCTCTGTTGTGTTGAATAGACTTGGCATTGATGGACGTTATGCCTTTGTGCTCCTCTCTCAACTCATTAAAGTGAATGAGACCCGTGTGTGTGTGTTTGTGTCACTGTGTGTCTGAGGCCCTGTAGCTGCTGTAGGTCTCGGCCCAGCTCTCTCTCTCTCTCTTCGGATTTCTCTCTTTCTCTTTGATCGGGCCTGCAGGCTTCTTCATCCAGGGAGCCTGGTCAATATGGCCATTCTGTCTAGCAATTAACATCGATCAGCGCTCGTCAATACCGTCAGCACCCAGACAAAGACCCACGGTGCATTGCGCGTGCTCACCCTTTCTCTATCACAGTCCAACAAATCCCCAAACAGCACTCTCATTATATGAGGGCATTCTGGCTTGACCCCAAGGTCATCATGCAGGACTCTATGTTATGGGTGACTGGAGTACAACCCAATGTGAGCTCAGAATGTTCTGAGCCACGGGCCAGTTGTTGACTCATTACAGCAGTTGTGCGTGAATGTGTAGAGATTTGGGTAAGGAGTCAAGTTTAGATATGGCTTGGTTTAGATGTAGTCCAAGACAAGTTGGCAGACGGGATATCCATCCCCCTGCTGTGTGCTCTAAAGTGTTAGAAACTTTGAAAACTTTGAACGGTATAAATGCAATCCATCATTCTGGTGACACACTGTGCAGATTTGGAGTTTTCAGATGTGTCAAGTGCAGCGGATTGCATCCAATTAGCTTTGTCTATAAGGTATGGGCTGTATATGTTTGGAAGCGAGGAGGGACCAGGAGACAGGCCTGTGTGTATGTGGGATCTCTGGAGGGAGAATGAGAGACTTGTGGCTTTGATTAATACCTGCAGACATGGGCCCTAAACTTCACATCAGATGTTGAGATGTCAGCCTAACATTGGTCTCTGGGATGGATATCCCTACTCAGTTAATCATGGGCCAAGTTTAAACTGTTCCCCAATGTGTAAATGTATGAGACACTTAATAAAGGCCCTTTGATGACAGGGGGGCCCATGCGAAGTCAAGGAATGTGTACAGTTTGCCGGGCTTTGAAATGAGAACCTGTTCGCCACTTGTCCGCGTCTGCGAGATGAGAGAATCGACAGCTGCAACTAAGTAAGGGCAGGAATTAATTAGCGGAGAGCGATAGTGAGCCATGGTTGAGATGAAGAGAAAAGCAAAATATTGTTTTTATTAGCGGCGATGTTGGTGGTGCACAGCCTGCACCCTTCTCTCGCTTAGCCAGATTAATCCAGTGAATATGAACGTTTACTCTGCTCCATCCCGGAATCCATTGCAGCTGTTGTCTCTATACATAGCCCAGCTGAAGCACTGGAATAACTTTACTTTGACACTTTCAAGTTAGAGGGTTTGATGCTGCTTTGGACTCGTGTCAGGGTAATTATTCATGCAATCTAGCTTGTCATTGTTAGGCCAAGTGCTGGTTTTACACAGTAAACTGTGCGCAGGTAGTCGTCTTTTTCCAGCTGCACCTGTGCCCTCAACAGGACACATAGTACAATACCATTAACATGACTTGTTCAATGACTTCAGGAGTTTATTGTCCCTGTTGTGGGTGAGGTTTGCCAAAGTACTTAACAATTCAAAACATGTGTGTCTTCCAGATAAACCAAGAGCGATATACTGCCCTCATATCCAAAAACATATGCAATCCAGCAGCAAGATCGTCTCATCTTTTCTTCTGTGCCATCTGGCAAGACCACTTGTTGAAGTCTGGACATTTTGTATTGATGAAGTGGTATGTAAAAAACATAAAGACATCAAGCTTGGAAGGCACCATCTTTGTGCACCTGGATCATATATCAATATTATCAGGAGCTCATGACAGAACGTCATCGCTGGGGCCAAGTATTCAAGAACATCTGACCATCCTAATAAAATGAAACCAAAGACCGGACTGAATTTCATCGACAACAGAGCGATCTCTGAATATTTCATTTGACATTTAGATGGACAAAGTTATATGCTACAATGCTACAGGGTGAACACAAAAAAAACCTGCAAGATGGAGATTTAACACCGATTGGCAGAGGCTGCTTTGTGTGCTCTGGGAGGATGTACAAGTTAATTGCTTTTGACCAATGAGGTTGTACATAAATATGCAATGCTCAGTAACTGGGTGGATGTTTGTTTAATTATGGTCCTTGTGGTTGTGTGTGTTTGGTTGAGTGAGTGTGTCATGACCCTCAGTGACAGACTGCACAGCTGAGTGTGTGGGGTTTGTGGCCATAGTGTGGATCGGTGCTGCTTATATGCAAAGATTGTGTCAACAAGGGTGTACACAAAGTTGTGTAAGTGTGTGTTTCATGGCTGCAGTGTGTGTGTGTGTGCACGTGTGTGTGTGTGTGACAGAGAGTTATCCTGTGCTCTCAATGCACTGTGATGTGAATTGCAGCTGTGGTTTGTGTTGGACGCTGATCCGGCATGTTGTTTTTTTTCTTCTTGTTTCATGTTCAGGCACTCAGCGATGGAATCCATGAGCATGGTAACCTTCACTCCTGTCATCTTTTCTGTTCATCTCTTCCACACTCCTCCCTTCTCTCTCCTTTCTCGTCCTCCTCTCCAGTAAGTGCCCTTTACTCTTCCATACTCCTCTCTGCTCTCTTTTGCGCTGCTTCTGCTCCTTCTCACCGTGTCCGTTTCTCCCATTCTGTTTTTTCCCTCTTCCTGCCCCTTTAGCCTTGCCACCGGGCAGAGGAGGAACTGTAATGTTTATGAAACCCTTTAATGTGCTATGTAATTACCCTGGCAACACCTCCCATCATTACTCATGCCAATAAAGCACCTCTGAATTGACATGTCAGAGTGGGAGAGTGAAAGAAAAAGAAAGAGAGAGAGGGGCATAGCACACACTTTCCATCATTCACCCCCCTTTCTCCATTAATCTCCTCTTTTCTTGTCTTTCTTCTTGTCTCCATTTGTTCATTTTTGTTTTGTCGTTTCTTTCATTCTTTCCATCCGCAGCTCCTTCCTCTCCCCTCCTGCATCCCGTTCTCTCTGGCTAACTGTGACTTCTGCCAGATGCCCAGGTGGTGGTCAATTACAGCACAACTCCTTTTGGAATAACAAAAGCATTCTTAAACTTGCTCCAGTGAGCCTATTTTAGGAAGAATTCTCTGTATGTTGGAAACTGAGTGAATGGGCAGAAGGGAGAGGAGGAGAGAGCAAGACACAGAGCGAGCGAGAGAGAGAGTGAATTATAAGAAATAACACTTACGGTAGGAGTGTAAATGAGGATGCATAAAACAGGCAGGCAGCTGCAGGGGCAGGCATGAAAGATGCATTCCTAAAACAAATTGTTGTGAGTAATGCCGAAATGTTTGTTTATGCTAAAAACTTCCATATGCAATTAACACATACTCTTACAACAGTCCCTCCCTTTCCAGCGCACCCACCCATGCTAGTCCTCCGGTCACATTACCTCCCACTTAGACAGCTGAGGCCCTGGCCCTTCTTGTGTTAGCACTTATGCTAAGACCCTTAGCTTTAACCAGCCTCTACTGTGAACGCCAAAACCCCATTTGCTGTGCTAACGTACCCTTTGCCCACCTTCTTCTCATCCACGGCTGTAGCCTCTTATTCTTCCTCTGTCCAGGCAAAATCCTCATTTGTAAGACAAATATTATAACAAATTAAGCAGCAAAACAATGGGTGGGTGTCTGCCTGACGTCAGCCTGCATTTCATTAGCAATCGCTAGGCTAACACGTTCCATATGGAGGAGCCTGCAGGGTAGCCCCCTGCTGCCCAGTCCCAGCCTAGCCCAGCCCAGCATGGCCCAGCTCGACTCGGTTGCCACAGTCTGCCCCCACCCTCACTCTCAGTCAGGCCCAGTTTGGACCCCATCCGGGCCCCTGCCATTATGTCATCTTTAATTTGGACTTGTCACACATCACCTGACACCTACCCCCGTCATGCTGTAACCTTTTGTCCCGTTGGAGCGAAAAAGCACTCCGGAGGATTTCTCCCTCTCCTTTTCTCTCCCACTTTGCCTGTTGTTTTATTCTCCCTTTTCTTCTCATTCTTCCTCTTTCTCTCACGCTCTTTCCCCCTCGCTCACACTCTCTCTGTTGGCTTCTGTCACTTTCTCCCTTTTCTCTTTTCAACCTCCCACTCCATGTAAACCCACCTGCCTTTCCCCTCTGCCCTTTGTCATTCAGACTTAGGTTTGATGGGTGCGTGTGTTAAAAATCATAGGAAACAACAGAGAGAGATTCAGACAGGATTCTGATGACACCTCAGCTCAGTCACCCATAGCCATTTTTCCTAGACCCCCGACAAGTGAGCTGAATGACAGTGACATATGGGAAGTGACAGTCAGAGGGAAAGTAAAGTGTTTTGGAGAGAGCTAAATTATAGCACATGACAGGATTCTGGAGTGAGACTGGTGTGTTGGACAGAGCCGTGGACTTCTGGAGAGCGGCAGGGCCGTGGGGCTGTCTCCTGTGATGGAAATGTGGAATGTGACGGATTTCTGGAATTTGATAGAGGAAGAAGAAGAAGTACGGAGATGGAGAAAGAGGCACGGAGAAAAAGAATAAAAGAAATAAGCATATGAGAAAGAATTCATGACAAGAAGTAGGAGTTTATAGGATGTATTCAGGGTATACTGTATACTGTCTCAGGTGTGTAATTACTTATGTATGTATGCACTTGTGAGCACTGCTTGTATGTGTGAACCCTTTGCTGTAATATGCATCTATGTGTATAATTGTGTATGCCTTATGGCCCATGTGCACTATTGTGCTCGGGTTGCCTTGCACACCCATGTGACCTAGTGGTTGTCTCTGGTAGCCGTCCCTCATCACTGCTCTGTTCCCTCAGGTCCCTGCTGTTGGTTTCACTCTCAATATGCTGCTGTATGCTTTCTGTTTAACTCTATTCTATTCCACTGCTGAAAATTTGACTAACTGGAGCACTTGTAAAGGGCTTACAATATACTTTATGGCACAGATAATGTTTTTTCATCTTTGCATTGAAACTTAGAGTTGGATTAAAGTAGGAATAAATTGCAGTCGTGATAAATTAATGAGTTCTGAAAGCTCTATTTTTATATCATGCAAGTCATAACTCCCCTTTTTTCTTCTGCAATAAAAAGAATGAATGAATCAAGTAGTGACAGCTGGTAGACAACCATTTGGTTAAATTATTCTCTTCAGCTCAATAGCCCGTATTCAGCTCGGTCGGAGGAAAATAATTTTTATTATGAAGGAACTATTTTGGACCCTAATGATCCGGTGAGAACTGTGCTGACCGAAGTGAGAGGAAACTTCAGACACTATAAATACCCAAACAGCTACATATTGGATAAAAGACTGAAAATGGAAAAGAACACAGAAACTTGTATTAAACACAAATAACTTATCTTCATCTAAATCCTAGAGACAAAAACTTTTTGCACACATGGGACAGATGCAAAAGAAATCCAACAAATTACCTATGCTTCTATAAAGGCCTCAAGGTTCACTAAATAGTTTAATGAGTATGAAAATTGTGGCCTTTATACTGACTGGATCCCAACTGAACACCTGTGAGAGGTTTTGGCAAACTCTGCACCACAATTGTCAGAAAAATGCCCGATTAGGAAAGTAGAAAGGCACTTACCCCAATTTGAGAACAACTATCTATGTTAAAGGACTCTGATGCTTTGTTGTAACATTTACCTTCCATTGTCTTTCACTTTGCCTGTGCTATTCTTTAAATTTTTGCATGTAAAACAATATCTCTTCTCTTTTTCATTGCCTTCCCAACTCAAGTATTTCAGATTAAAAGCTACGAAATCCAGTGTTAGTTAGGCTGTTGGTAATTGAGTTTGTTAAACTGCTGCTTCTAAGGGGAAAAATGAGAATATCACCTGTGTATTTACAAATGCATACAATTTCAAATGGTCCACCTGATTAAACAGTGCAGGTAAAAATGTCTTAACCCTCTAAAAAGTTAGCGAGTTGTCCTTGAGAAAAACATTTTTTAGTCAATCCATAATTTGGTATGTGGACTGGAGTAGATTCTGTTGACTTTTCAGATTATATGAGACGAAGAGTTTACAGGACGCTGTTTCAGCATTCAGTGACGCTGAATTTATTTACATGCGCACTAGTATGCTGGTCATGAACCTTATCCCCGTATTGATCATATTAATGAAATAGGGTTTACATGAAGCACAGAGACATCTGGTTATTCATATCCCTGTACACATGATAAATACTGGTTTCCTTTTACTAATAACCGTGTGCTGTTTGCACAGGCGCCTGTGATGTTTACAACGCAAACCAGCAATTTAATCTGACATTTCTGTAATTGTTAGCCCTAACCACAAATTAATTTGACTGGGCCTGTTAAAGATTAGACCACTTTGGCTTATGGCGGGTTTAGCAGTGTTAAATGCCAACATGGTGTTGTGGATTTGACTTCCTCATCCACCTTACTGCCAGAAATGGGAGACGAAAGCAGCAAGATTGAACATGTCCTGTACTTTGACTGGTGTCAGGCTTTCACTGCCACTGTGCAGAAAAAGGGAGCAGTGAATTAAAAAACACTTGTGGGACAGAATCGTCATAATGGAGTTCAGTGAGCTGAGTGGATACAAAACTTCTGTATGAGTACAGCATCCTTTTACCAGCTGTGTAGTCTGACTCCCCGCATGTAGGATGCAGGTATAAACCTGTCACTGGCCGCTGATTTCAGGCGACTTTGTCCTTCCTCTCTACATGCATATATTCCACCAAAACAATTCCTCCAAAGCCACATCCTTTGCTTAGCCCCACCTGTGATGACTTTAATTGATTTAAAGGAATATAAACAAGCCAGATTGTTTTCTCCCTATTGCAGAATGACTGTGTGGTGCAGCCAGACCATGATATTAGAGGAAACATCAGTATGAACAATAGTTTAATTACAGATGAGAGTGGCCATAATGTTGTACAAACTGAACAGTTGTGGGAAACATTCCTTGGTTTGTGTTTCTGTTGGTTTGGCTACAGCTGCACCTGCACAAGTAGTCATTAGTAGCCAGAAACTGGGAGAAGCTGTATTCATGCAACATTATTTTGGAGCACTTCAGTTAGCATGATTTTGTTTGTTAAAAACCAGTAGAAGTGCTTATCAGGCTTCTAAAATTGGGATATAACTGGGATGCTTGAGTCCATGTAAACACAGTCTCTGACTTTGAAGGTGAGCTCTCAATGTCTACATAAAAAGTCAGGTGCTCAGATTTAAAATTAATACATGAAGTTTTTAATCGTTGTTTTTATTCTGCAGTGAAACTGAGACGCAGCACTGCAGCTCTGCAGCTCTGTTCTCAACCAATAACTGTCACATTATGTGAGCTGTACTTTCAGCACGCAGCTAAAATCACAATGCTCGCACATTCAAAGTATTGAGACTGGCTTATAAAATGACAGTGGTGGAGCGGTAAATACCAGAGTGACAACATCAGACGTTTGTTTAGTGAGTTTGGAGTGTCTGGTTGCACAGTATGCTCAGTAGCCGTGTGTTTTCTGTGGCTGTCATGTGTGTATGTGTGTGTTTGAAAGCATGGTTTGTTCATATGAGTGTAATGTGAGTGTGTATGTGTGCATGCATGTTTGTAAATGGAGTCAGTAGCTTGTGCGTCCAGTAGCATGGTGTGTGTGTGTGTGTGTGTGTGTGTGTGTGTGTGTGTGTGTGTGTGTGTGTGTGTTGGCTCTCTGTGGGGTTGTCGGTTTTTCATGCTGGTTGGAAGTTTATGATCAGTATTTTCCGGCTTGCATGACTTAGCGTGTGAAAATCCATTCACACCCAACACAAACACACACACACACACACTCACACTCACAAACACACACACACACGGTAATGGTGTGGATCTTGATGATATTCCATGTTGTGTCCGTTACTGTATGGTAGTCTTGGTAGCAGCACAGTGTGGGGGGAGTCAGGGTGTGTGTTGTGTGTAACTTTGTGTACTTGTGAGTGCAGCTGCATGTCGGTGTGTGTGGAATGAGTGTAAAAGACATCAGACACCACCGTTAATGGGCTTAATCAATGACAGATGAAATTCCTGTTGTTTTTCTCACCGCAGCACTGTCTGCTCCAATAGAAACAAGGCACAGAATGTGCAGAGAGACTGATGGGTACGACTGAGGTTGGAAATCTCACTTCTACTCTCAGCCACCATATACATCCACACAAACACACACACATTCATAAACACTGCAAGGAAAGGCTCTACACTGGCATGAACCTGCTTGCATTTTGCTCAGCCACAAAGTTTACGAATTGCATGAAATATGCATATTACAAATAATCTATGGATACACTAGGTACACACATGCGTCCACACACTCACACACACACACACACACACACTCACACACACACACTGCCAAAGTCCTTTCTGTGCTCCAGCTGGGGACCCAGCTGCAGTGATGTCATTGCTTGCTGCCACTTTGCTGATTGTGACTCTTATTGAAAGCAGAGCACTTTGATTCAGCTTCAAGAGCGGTCGCCGTGCACACACGTGTGCATGCACACACACAACTAACAAACACTAAAATAGATTGCACGCATTATGCACATACACACACGCCCACGTATGTACGGCTCATACCGTCAACATATTCAGAGCGCACGCACAACACATACACGGACACACAAAGTGCTTTAAGGTTGGATCATCGTGGCCACATCACTTTCACAGCACTTTTCCAAAGTAGACAAACAGATTGAATACTCAGGAGATGAGATGGAAAGCAGGGTGAGAGGGGAGGAAAGCAAAAAGGTTGTGCCCCTGAAGACTCGATTCTGACAAAGAGAGGGAGATAAAAAGAAAGAACGAGAGAGGGAGAGAGGTGGGAACGCAGCATTGACAGTTTGCTTTGAGAGCAGAGATAAGAGAGATGAAGTTACGCAATGAGGGAATGTCTCCTTTGCCTCTCCAAGCTATCCCCAAATACATCCATCTCCCTCACACATCTAAGTTTATGCACACAAACAGCTACCCCACAGCGTGCCGACAAAGACGATCTCATAACTGTGTGCAGATTGAGGTACAGACACGCAGAACAAATAGCCTCTGCCAGAACTTTGTTTTTTTTGTAACTATCCAGATTTGATATAAAGAATCATTCTCGTCTTAACCTCCCCATCACACACACATGCGCACACACTGACAAAATCAGTTACAAGGCTCTGTGAAAGTCCTGCCAGTGTAAAAAGCTGCAAACATATGAGAACAGGCCTGAACAGTTTCCCCATATTATGCTCCATCTGGAGTTGTCCCAGCAGCCCCCCCTTTTCCTTGTGCACTGGTCTTTGCTCTGTGTCCTCACTGCCAGTGGCACAATTTCAAGTTCTCAACCCTCCATCAGCTCCTCCACGAGAACTTTCTTCCCATTCATGTCCCCAGACCCCATTCGCTTGCCTTTCTCTAAACCTTTTTGCCCTGTCCCCTTCACCGTCCCCCTTTCTCCGCCACCCCCCTACCCTCTCCCCCTCCGCCTCTCCTCTGCCTTGTATACACTCGTCTGTTGGCATGTCCTCTGTCTTTCCAGCCTTTGAAGGCTTTTCAGGCTGCTAATAAAAGACAGGTCCCCACCACAACAAAAGGGCTCAGCGCTGCCTTTGAATAAACAGTTTATTTCGCTTTTATTTTTTTTTCTCCCCCATCACACACCCCCCCCACTCCGCCCTCCCTCCCCCTCTCTACCCCCCCACCCCACCCCACCCCTGTGTATGTGTGTGTTTTTTTCACTCTTGGCTAAGGGGGAAATATGTGCACTTGCTATGTTTTTTTTCCATGTGATCACAATGCTCTGGAACAGATTAACAGAAGACGAGGGAGGGAGAGAGAGGGATGAAAAAGAGCAGAAGAGGGAACAGAAAGACAGAGCAGGTAACTGTGGCAACCTTGGCCTTCAGAGTCGACAGGCGGCCTGTGTGTGTGTGTGTGTGGATCTGTCAGTCCATCGGCCAATCTGGTTGTCTCTTTGTCCTTGTGCTGACTTGAACCATATTAAATATTGGGATATATGCTCTCCTCCCACTCCAGCATCTTATCTTCTGAGCACTGGAGCACACTCCTACAAGCACCTGTAGTCTGCACTCTGAGGTAAACTCCCTAAACCACATTAGGCCTGTGTACACTGGCAACACCTGGCTTTTCCCAGTTGGATTCAAATAAACATCTAGTTGAAGAGAGACCTGTTTTGTTGGATAAACTGGAACAACCTAGCTTTGAATCCGAGCGTAATCCACCACATCCAGGGGAATCACGTCAAAGTTAAGTTGACAATTTGTCCTGTTTACATGTGTAGAAATATTTCTCTGGCTAGAAATGACTTGTAAGGCATATTTGAAAAGGTGTATTTTCCCCCGAATGTAAATAAGTTCTCATTTTGTTGGAACTGGACCCAGTGTGGCCCTGCGAGCTGGAAAGACACTCTGCTACTGAACGAAACCCCAACAGTTGGGCCAGGAGCAGGCTGGGTAGGGGAGAGTTCTCGTTCCAGCAGACTTGGACAAACATAAATATGCCTCAAAATATTTGAAATGCTTGAGGTGAACCTTAATTTGTCTCATCAGACACTTACACAACCTCAACACGGATGAAAATCACTTGGAAGATAAGTTTATTAAGCACTTGTAATGTGTGTTTTCAAGTGTTCGGAGTGGATTCACCTACTTTCTTGCCCGGGTTTGTTTCCCTGCTCGTTGCAGCCCAACCCACACAAGCCACAGCCAGACTGTAACACAACCAAACGCTGCACCGGACCAAACCACAGCTCACTACTCCACATCCACCAGCTCCCTCTCTTTCAACCTGTACTTCTCTCTGGCTCACTCTTTTCTTGTTGGTCCACCGCTCCTCCCTCTGTCCTCTTCTGTTGTTCGCCTACCTTTTGCCTTCCTACTCCCTCCTCTGTTTCGCTCTTTGACTCTTGCTTTCTTTTTTTTTTTTTTCCTTGTACTGGCAGGCGGTGTTGCCGCAGCCCTAGAGCTCAAAGTAAATAAATGGTCATTTTTCGGCCTCTTTCTCTTGGAAGGAGAATAACAGCGAGACAAGCATGTGTGTAAAGGTTTCTGTTAAGTGTGTAAGTATGTGTGTGTTCGTATGCCAGTGTGTACATAACTGTGTATACATGTATGTATGCATATATTTTATAAAATTATTTGTGTGTGTGTGTGTGTGTGTGTGTGTGTGAAGCAGCAAACCACAGGCTTATTGGAGCTATTAGGGAGCTGGCTGAGCAGCACAACATAGCAGCACCAGATGGGCCACTAGCAGTAGACACATTGCATGTAGCCTCACACTACACACACACACCCCACATATATACATGAAACACACTTTGTACACAGACACATGGTGCATATTAATGCTGACAGACTGACAGGGGGAATATTAATACCTACAATACACACATGTGCATAAACAGACTTTGAAATGTATGCAAACAAATTGATTACACACACGTACACTTGCACACAGCTGCCATGCACAGCTGCCACACACTTGCCCCGCGATGCTCCCAATGAATGATGGACAGAGTGAGAGTGAGGATGGGTGACACAAAGAGCATCCCTTCATCTCTGTCACTCAGCTAATCCCTCTCTCCTCTCATCCATTACGTCACTCTACCTCTCGCCAGGCAACCCCCCCCCCCAAAACCCTCATCCTGCTCTGTGCGTCAGTCGCGCTTACTCTTTCCCCTCTCCATTTTCCTACTTTCTTCTCCAAGATTCATCTCTTTCTCCAGTTTTCTCTCCTTCCCCTACTCCCACTTTCCTTTGTTTGGTCCTATATATAAAAAAGTAAATCTGGTTTATGTTAGAAGCACAGGCATTACCAGCAAAATTTACTTGTGTACATTTTTTTGTTTTATAAAACAACATGTCACAATACTGGATGATAATGAATGCATTAACAAATAAGCAGCCAACTAAGCTCATTTTTGCTATTTTAGAAATTGGTGAGCAATGGCTTTTTAATATTTTTTTGATAAAAATGTAATCTGTCAACTAAGTAGTAAAAGCAAATGTAAAATTCACATATTCATAATCCAATGAAAGATATTTTTCAGGAGTATAAAGTGGCATAAAACTGAAATCCTAAAATTAAGTAAATGTAAGTCCACTGTGCACTTGATTACATTTTATTTTCCACTACAGGTTAAATGCACCCTCACTCGTGGACCTGCACATACACAGATGTAATAATGATTACAGACACAATATGTGTGTAGAAAAGTCAGCTTGTAACTCAGACAGGTATACATGCTTCTCCATCCTTGTCTTTGTAAAAAAAAAAAAGAAAAGAAAAATTGCCAACATATCCTGATCTCTTACAATTTTACACTATCGTTACGTTTTACTTCTGCATGCCCCAACCTTGCTATTAAAGCTCAACTTTCATGAATATATGATTTAATCCTTCCACCTCTGAACTTTGCACTTTGCATTGTATAGAAGATAACATAAAGCTTATTTAATCTCTATGTTTTTCATCCTGCAAAAAATATTACAGCTCATGCTTATTTTCTTCCCAGAAGCCAAAGCAGCCTGTCTAGAATTTCTTATTTTCCCTGCAACATTCCCTTTCGCATCTCCCTCTTGGCCAGCAGGAATTTACTACTAGCTCCAGCGTTATCCCTAAGGTTCTCCCATTTGTCATCCATCAGGCCCGGCGAAGTTATTGGAACGTTGCAGTTGTGCTTCCCGTGGCGTGGATGCGGCCGGCGGGCACGTTCTTGGGGTTGCAGTAAAACAAGCGTCTAATGACACCCCCTGTAACCACAGCAAAGGGGGGGCACGCGTCACTAGTGCTAACCCAGGAAATGCTTTGGTTGGCCACAGGGTAATTGGGACTGTCCCATGTAATTTGGGCGGAGAGGCAGGCAAGTTTGGCCAGAACTCCTGCACTTGTCTCTTCCTGGCTGTTGGTCAACCACATAGCACCACAGAAACAACAAAGGGATGGAGAGATGGAGGAGATAGGGTGCCGAAAAAGAGATAAGGCTGAAGATAAGGAAATTGGGAGAACGAGTGGGGACGGAATACAGAGAGGCCACATAAAAAGAAATCAGTGAATGGAAAGCAGAGGGAAACCGTAGAGATTGACAGACTGGATTAGCAGCGTGTGTGTAAATGTGTGTGTGTTTAAAGCAGTGTCACAGCAAGACTAAAGAAAGTGAAGCGTGGCGGGTGTATGGTGGGCATTATTTTTCCCTACGCAGGTTCTCCTACGCTGAGGCAGATGGAAAATAGGAAAGGGGAGCAGGGGGAAATTCAGCTTAGTCAGGTCTTCTGCTCCAGCAGTGTACTCATCGCAGTGTGTGTGTGTGTGTGTGCATGTGTGTGTTTTCTCTGTCTGTCAGGTCCTCTTCACAAGCACCGCTCACTTTAAGTGGGACAGACAGCTCGAAGACTAAAGAGTTCTCTGTGTGCTGGCCTCAAACCACAGGTGTGTGTTTGTGCACACACACTTGTATCTACTGTAGGTGTGTGTGTAAATTTTCTGTGTGTTCTGTTTTGGTGTGAGCAGGTTCAAACATGGTGGTCATGCATCTGTGTGTGTTTATTCATGTTTGTGTGTGGTGTGTGCTTTAGGGATTGCATAGTATGGATGTGACAAGTTATCAGGTGTTTGTGTGTCACATGCTGCATGTGTGTGTACCTATGTTTGAGAATTTAACCTCGCCAAACACATAACTGTGCACTACAGTGTGTGTGATGTCTCTGTGTGTGTTTGTAATGGCTGCTGTGTTATACCTGTCTGTCTCTGCGGATTTTTTCGTATTAGAGGAATTAGACGGCTTGTTCCGCATGTTGTCTGCATGTGTGTGTTCTGTCTGCGTTTCCCTCACTCACTCGTGTGTGTTCATGTGCACAGGCAGAAATATGTCCGCATAGGTTTGTATGTGTGTGAGCGTGCATATAGAAATGTGCAAGAATGTCTGCGTCTGTGAATGTGTGTTGCGGGCTACGGGGTCACCGGCAGGTCCTCATCTACTCAGACCAGACCAGACAATGAGGAGGGGAGCGGCTCGGTGTAGTGCAGCAGTATGCTGTGTAGCAGTCTCCAATCTGGGACATGGCCTTGGGCTGCAACTAAATGAAAAATGAAACAGCACAGCAGCGGGGCCTTAAATGTTTGTAAATCGGAGACTGACTAAACCGTGCTAAACATAAAAACACACACAGAGCAGACTCTGAGCAGATCTCCTGCAGAACAGCACCCCCTGACCTGCTTTCCTGTGCTCTCCTCTGGCCCAAGTCCAAACCTAGTCAGGTACACACCAAAGGCGAATTCTCCGCCAGTGGCCTCCCCTTTATTTACCTTTTAGATGCTGCTTTGTTTTCATGATTAATCAGAGTGAAGGGTTCTCAAGCAGAATTCATGACCGCAATTGAATGCATTTTTAACTTCAATAAACAACAAGTGTTGTTGTTCTTTGCCCCAGATTCTTGCGTAACAGTAATATGTTTAACAAAGCACAGATGCTGTATTAGCCTGAAGACACAAGTCTGCGTTACAGAGGGAGAAAGACAAGGAGATAGACTTTTTAAGAATGTCCCTACCACTGAACACACAACCTCACAGAGCCAGGGCCAAAGGCTGGCCGAGCCCAAAAACACTCTGACCTTTCTCGGGACAAAGCTGACCTATTAGGTTGGTATCATGTTTTCTTTGTGACATTTGGGCTTTGCTCTCCACATGTGGCTCGTGGGGGGATTTGGAGTAATACAGGAATAAGCTTAAGTGAAAACACAGGGGAAGCAGAGAGGAGGAGGTGTAAAATGTGATGAAACAGGAGATGAAGAGAAACACAATGGGAGAGATATACAGAGTGAGAGTCAAAATGTGGTGAGTTGAGGGAGGAGAAGGTTCTGTCACAAACAGAGGGAGTTCTAGGTGCGCTTGAGACCAATAGAATTTTAAGCCTTTTGTGCAGCAGTTGAGGTTACGAGTTGTTGCAATTCAGGAAGGACTCTCCAAAACAGTTCCAGTATTCCTGCACCAGTCCAGCACACAACGCCAAACCTCTGCACAGCTGGGAAAGTCCAATCTGACTCATTTGTGGACTGTATTCAAAGTCAATGCATCTACAGATGGAGAAACACTGCTGCAGTGCAAATAAGGCTGGAATAGTGAAATGCAACACCGTGCAGCCCGTCCTCTCCTCTCATCTATTTTGATGGATAGGCCAATGAACAGTAGCTACCGACCAAATGTCAGCCACGTGTGATCCTGATCAAATGACTGACATCTGAAATGGGTTTCATTTTTCGAAAATGTCATTTTAAAGAGTCCGAAATGTACTTGGAGTGATGACACAGTCTAACAAGAACCTGCTTAAAGAGCAGCAGTAAATTAAGAGTGATGGTGGTTATTAACTCCATTATATTTAGAGTTTATTTTCTGACTATAAAAGTGGATTCAAGTTGTTCCATCTTCAAGTTTCAACACCCATAAAGTTTTTGCACAGTTATTTATTTTATACAGACAAATTCCCATCTTTGCATCTTACTTCATTCGTTTGGGAGAAGAAAAAAGGCTTAAGTAACAGGTGTGGAAGGAAAAAAAAAGGAAGCAGCAGTGCTGGCTGGGACACATTATGTGGTGTAAACTACAGTGGCACTTATGTGTGTTCCAGTCCATCCATCCATCCATCCATCCATTCATCCATCCATCCATCCATCCATGTAGTCCACGGTCCTCCTTGTCTCCTTTACTCCTCTCTTTACACTCTCATCCCTCCCTCCTCCTCTCATTCTCTGTCCTCCTCCTCTTTCATCTCAGGCCAGACATGCCCAACTGTAGCCAATTAGCATTTTTCTCCCTCTCCTTTTCTCCCCCCTCCCTCCCTTTTTGCCCTCTCTTCTCTCCTCTCTCTGTTTGTTGTGTAAATTAGATTTGGGGGCTCTAGACAGATTTTGTACTGTTTAAGCTCTCTCTTTCTTCTGCTCTTTCTCTCTCGCTTGCTCTTAACTTGAATAAACCTGCTGGCAATTAAACATTTATGGAACTGGCATGCCCCCATTTATCCCATCTCACTCCGTCTCTCTCTCTCTCCCACCCGCTCTCCCCATCCATTCACCTCTAACCTGCTTTTATCTCGCTCTGTCACTCCCTCTTTCTTCTCGCGTTTTCACTCTGACACTCACATTGTCTCCCGCCTCCTCACCTTTCAACACCTGCTATACAGGTCGTACAGTCCCTGCGCTAGTCTGTCCTCATCCCTTCGTCCTCCACATCTCCCCCCCCCCTGTCTCTCTCTCTCTCTCTCTCTCTCTCTCTCTCTCTCTCTCTGGGTGGAATAGGGGAATGATTAGTGAGAACACATTCAGATTTTCCTTCCATGTGTCGTGCCAGTGAAACGCCCGTGTGCCCGCAGCATTTGGGACAGCTGTGCCAGGGAAGAAGTGGTGTTTGAGCGTGTGTGTGTGTGTGTGTGTTTGTGTGTGTGTGTGTGTCTGTGTGTCTGTCTGTTTGTGTGTATGCGCGGGCATGCATGACAGTGTGTGTCTTAAGCATCAGAGAGACCGGAGTTAAAAAGCAACAGAGCATGATACAATAAGCAGCACTTGCACAGCATAAATGAGGAACTATGTAACTGCTTGTACAATGTGTGTGGTATGTGTGTGTGCGTGCATGTTGTGTTTCGGTGATGTTTACGGCGGAGGATGTGCACATGCTGACTGCTTACACATCACAGATGTTTGTGTACCAATTGTGGTTTATCAAGGTGTGTGTAGATGCATGCGAGTGTGTGTAGGCTATGTGTTTTCAGTCGTGGGAACTCTAATTCTGCTCTTGCAGCCCAGATGTGCTGCATGGTGCTATGAAACCTGACCCCCCCCCCCTCCAACCAACTATAGCAGCCCCCTCTTCTCCCTTGTCCTCCAAACCCGCCCAGAACTCTGCGTTAAGACACATGTGGAAACAATTCAGTCAATGCCCTGAGCAGGGTAGCCCTCACACACACAAACAGACATATACACACACTTCACTCCCACACACACAAGGTACACACTCATTTCATGCTCACCCCTTACATATACTATGCGCAGACATACACACGCCCAGCATACGCTCACATGTTACTCTCATCTGTCCCCTGTTGAGGTGCTCATTGCTTGGCATTTGACAGTGTGTTAACTCTACTGTGATCCTAAACTGCTATCAGGTTGTCTACACTCAATCAGTAAGTCATGTGTATCCCCAGGATTTCTCAGGGTTTATGGAGGAGGTGAGCAGGGGGCTACACTTTCAGAACAATATGTGCAAAAGGGAAAGCATAGATTTTTGGGGATGTTGTAACATCATCATGGCAGCTACTGATGCTATGCTGGCTTCCGATGTCAGGGCACAGTGTGTGGCAGCAGCGTGTTGTCTGCTGTGTGTGCAGGAACTGTGATTAGAAGAAAAGGCAAAGTTATTTACTGGAGGCCCCCTCAGTAAACATATGACAAAATTACAAAAAAAAATCTAATCTCTGGAGAAACCTTAATTAGTATTTCATATTTAATAAGTCATTGTCATTGTTAAGTCACTGAGAGAAGTTTTTAAACTCTTGGTAAACGAATGACTGTTAAATGATCAATATAATGTTTGTGCTGCAGACTGTTTTTTAAAAATGTTTTTAACCTCTATTGCTAAGCTTGAAGATCTGTTGTTTCACTGTTTGATTGATGAGCACCACATTGGAAATGATATTTTAACTTTGTTGTTTTTCTTTAAATGCATACAAATGTAATTTGATGTTCCAACTGGGTGTTTACTCTCTGTCCTGACTGCAAGTCATTATGCATGTCTGGTCGTGCTGCTTAACATCCTGAACTGTCCTTGACTTGTTTTTGTATTGATCCTGATCAGTGAATTGGTTTTGTCGAGCACACTGATGTGGCAAGATTTTTTTTTTTTTAACAAAAAAACAGCACTACTAGAATTTGATTTAGGTGCAGCAACAAACCCCAAACACATTCTTATAATATATTTTGTGTGACTGTTCTGAGGAGTGCACATATTGCTATATATTCCTTATATAGATGTCTGCTGTCCTGTTTGTCCACTTCCTGCTTCTGTCTGTCTGTCTGTCTGTCTGCAGCTGTTTTAGTGGCACAAAATTTAATTGGTGGAGTGGGTGGAGCTAAAAGCTGCAAAAGAATCATTCCAGTTCTCTTATTATGCTGTGTTCACACCAGACGTGAGTAAAATCATTTGCGCGAATGATCTACATGTAAAGTCAATGTGAAGACACGATTAGAGGCGAGCAAACGTCCCGCGGCGCGACTGGCGCGACTGATGCGAATTGAGCGAGTTATTCGCGCAAATGACGCCATTCTAGCGCACTAAACGCGCAATACGCCTGTAATGCGCGTTTGAAGAGCAAGTTGAAAAATCTGAACTTTTGCACCTGACGTACCGCGATGGCCAATCAGCGTTGAGATTCTGTGGTGACGTCAACAACATGATTTATTCATTTTTTGCACACTGTGATTACTGATTGAGTTACTCACCCCAGGAGATAAGCAGCTACATTACTAACCAAGGCAGATCTCTGTGCTCAGCAGACTGGCTGTCCCTCTCCTCCAGTTCACACACAAGAATGACACCCTTCAACTTAGCGAGCCGAGTTTCTAGCTATCGCAATGCTAGCGGGATAAACCGCCGCTGGCTCCTCGTCACTGTGGTCAATGTACTCCTGTTGGTGGCCGCTCGTCCCAGTTGTTGTATGTGGCATTGAAAAAACATGGCTCTATCTCAGCGAGCGCCTGTAGTTAGTATCCTGGAGAGATATCCTGGTACCGATCCTCTCCAACAGGTAGTCAAACTGGGTCCGGGTCAGCCGAAAACAGCGCTGGAAGCGGCCGTCATCCAGGCGCAGCTCCTGGAGAAGGTGGGGGAACTCCCTGAGCTGTGTGCGTCTCTGGGGATCCCATGGATCCGGGGTCTGGATCGCGCGAATGGCTTGAATTCAGACTCAAATCTTGATACGCAAATGAAGCGACTTATACATGCGAATGAAGCGAGTCAACTCTGTGCACACTCACGTCCAAATATGCGCATAACGCGCGAATAGCGCGTTGAATTCGAGTCTGGTGTGACCACAGCATAGAATATACAGTTTTGTCACTTTTTCTTCCTCTTTTTGTTGCTTGAACATTGCAAAAGTTAATTTGGAAGAAGTGTTTCAAATCAAGCTGAACTGTTATCAGTGTCTTTTATTCAGTTTCAACAACAAAACTGTACAAGAGCATGATCCTTTTATCATAAAGTTTGACATTTTGGTCCATTGAGTATGAACATAAAATGTTTAGCAAAACCTCTTGCTTGTGTTAAACTATTAATATTTGGCACTTTTTTTCTTGATTGGCGCAGCCAACATAATATGTAAAAGTTAAATTTTTAAAAAATGATATGTATAAAGTACTGCTGAGAAAAGGAAGACCACATATTTTCTTGCACAAGATAATATTTTCATTACAGTGCTTATATGGTTAGAAACAGCGTGATTTCCCTAATTAAGAGCTTACACTTTATGAGGCACATCTGTACAATCTATTGCAATCCAGCACAAGTGTTTTGCTATAAAAGCCTCTTTTATGATGCATATAATGTTCAGTTTTGTTGACACTGTCATGGCAGTGTTCAGTTCTGAGGTCAGAGTTAGTCGCTGTGGTGTACTGGAATGCATTTCATTTGTGCTGAAGAAAAATATAAACACAGCATGTAATATTTTATGAAATTTTATCCATTCTGTTTCACATATGGGAATAAATGTTTGGTGTTCCAACACATGGCATCACTGCAATAGAATGGGCATCATGAAACAACCAAGAATGTATTATATTGGACATGATAATGGGCAGATGGAGAGTGGAACCATAGAGGAGAAATCACAACTTCGTTGTTGCTTGTGGAATATTGTTCCAGTCTTCCTGAAGAGCTTAACAAAGATGATGGCCACTTTTGTAGGACAGGATCATGTTGTAGGACACATCCTTCCAGAGCATCAAGTGGTAGACTGTCTGCTGTACCATGCTGCCTGAAGCAATTTCTTTGATGACAAATACTGGAGTTTCAACAGCCTGTTTCATGTCTTTCTCTTGTCATCTGTGGCATCATGTCATTTGAATAAAGCTGCATTTTAAGGTGGCCTTTTATAGTCTCTGGTCAAAGGAGTGTCTGTGTGCTGGTCACAGTATCTGATCATTGTCCTTTAACCTGCCCAGGGTGTGGATTAACTCAGTGTTGGAGAACTGGTCACCGGATGAACAGCTCTAAAATGTCTTGCACAGAATTGGCTAGATTTAACCCTTTCCAAAAATAGCAACAGAAATTAGATTTTTAACTTTTTCTTGAAGTCAATAAAGAACATTTGCTTGCTGCTTTTATATTTTTGTTCAGTGTAATGAAATCAAGTATGATCTAAGTAATACACACAGGGTTAAATCATTTGTTACAACATTTTAGTTGACACTGAGCTTTTGTACTGGATTGTATTATGCGGCTCCAAGTTTACCTAAAAATTACCTAGGTTTTTATTATTTTAATTACCTTAATCTCTGTAATGAGTGTGCACAGAATAACTGATTAATATGTACATTATTTGTTGGTGCCACTTTTTGTTCTCTGCATAAACACACACACTTAATCCAATAGTTATATTTGGATCAAACCACTGGTACATGCAAACATCCAGTTTCAGTCATAATAATAGCAAACAGCTATTGCAGTGCTAAAAGGATGACACGATTCTGATTATATATGAACATCCATATGTTTCTGAGGGGAAACTCTGAAGCCTGGTTTTGGGTTTCACATCTGCACCGGATAATGAAAGACAATCAGACAAATAAATCAAATAAACACACCCACCACATATAAGTCTCTTTAACATCTCCTTAATGGAACAACAATCATCTCAGTAGTAAAAAAAAAAAAAGACTAGACTTTCAGATACAAATCACTTTTTATGCAGTATATTTAATTTCCTCTAACTTGGTTTGTAATGAAACACTTTGGGTCCAATTTTCTTTCCAGCTTATGTCAATAAACACATCATGAAATAAACATGGATCCGTTGAGAATACTTGCAACTGTCGAATGGTCGCTTGACTTCAGCTTAGCAAGAGTTTTCTTGGAGCCGGCATCTAGTGGCATTTAGCGGGACTGCACCTCAAACCACCTTTGCAAGGTCCATGTGGTGGTTGCTGTCTGATGTTGATGTGTTATAGTGTGTGTGTCGAGCTTGTACTCGAAAGTGAACAGTGAACGAAAAAATTCCAGCTTGAACAGACAATCGAGCCACCAAGTTCAAACAAATGAGGAAAAGTACCAGGACACAAATTAAGCAGCACTCAGTACTTTGCTCCTTTTACCAAAGTTAAATGATCATACGCATTCTGAAATTTTATTATCAAAAAGTGGGAATGTCTGTGTGTCAGGTCAGGAAAGAGCAGGCTGGGGTGTTTTTGATGTAGCCAAAGTGAACAAAAAAAAAAAAAAGCCTATTTCTGAAATTTAATATTTCAGTGCCTTCACATCTGGAGCTGCATGTAAAAATGGAAAATAGAGGGGTGGGATGTAAGACTGACATGGAGAGAGGGAGGAAGAAAGAGGAGAGAAAAAATACACCCTTCTTCTCCAGCACACACATCCTTAAGCTTTCACTCACTCACTACTCGCACTATGACCACATGCTTGTCTGAGCACACACACTTCTTACAGTAACATGGGATGCATACTTGCCGCATGGACATATACTTCTTGTCTTTCGTTTTTCTTTCGCTCTCTCTCAATCAGTCTCCATTTTTTTCTTTTTTCTTTTTTTAGACAGACACACACATATACACACACCACTCTGGAGTGACTGGTGTTGTAAGTTGGCGTGAGCGTGTAGGTGATCTGGGTGTGATTACTGCTTGGCTCTCCGACAGCTCTGATGATGACATTCAGCGCTTTGAGCTCCTCTGGCCTGGGCCCGCTCCAAACACAACCAGGCAGTACACTCTCTCTACCTCGCAACCATGCATACATGTGGCCTAGATACTCAACACACACTCTCTCTGGGTTGAATCTAATGTTCTAATGTTGCATATTTGGGATTTGGTATGAGAGTGTGAAGTTAAGAGGTGACAAAAACCAGTCACAGCAGAGTCGCATTGCTAGTTTTGTTGTTTACAGCCTTTGGAGCTCATGTGTAAGTGCAACCTGCTCTTGAGTCTGCTGCTGCTGCTCAAATCTCTCCAATCTATCTGTGTTGTCACTGCCTCTGTCTGTATTCCATTTGCTCCAAGTGTCTGTTTGCCTCATTTAAATGCCAAGCTCAGAGAGCAGCTGTGTGTTGGATCGTTGCTATCAAGACAGAGTCAACATATGTACACACACAGAGACACACACTCGCCATTCTCTCAGTTGTGGGGCTTCATGCCCAGATTGTGTTAATCCTCTCTGTCCTCCACACATTTCTCTACACCCATCAACGTCAACGCCGCTTTGATGAAGACACACACACACATACACACACATACTACTCTCCATCATTATCATTGTTTCAGCTGGAGAAGAGTCAGCGCTTTTGTTTGTAATTACAGGGGTTTGAAGTGAGAGGGAAGAATTTTCAAGAAGAGAGAAGAGGATGGATGGAAAAGAGGAAAAAAAAGAGAAAGAGTAGGTCAGAAAAAAACACACCAGTATGTCTGTGACATATTAGTCACATTTTACCGTAATTGTTGTTCGACCCCATCCCACACTTGTAAAAAGAAGAAAAAAGAAATACTTTGGGAATGTGCTTTGCAGTGGATGCCGTCCAAGGTTTTGTCTGGTGTGTTCTGTACAAAGGGCAAAAGGAGCTTTGTGGCTGGCTGGTATGGCTTTAAAACATTACAGCTAAGGGTAGAGGCCTGTTCCGCTTCCTAAGCCCAGGGCTTCAGTTAGGATTGACCCCATCAAAGCAGAATAGATTGTGCCATTTGTAGAGGTACTAAAAAGTCTTCAGCTGGAGTCTTTCAGTTCCCCTAAAATCTAAATGAATCCCTCAGTGCAAAACCCAAGATAAAGGAAACATGAACCCAGCTTGGTTCCTTTCCATCTGGACGTGCGGTGATAAGCCAACCTGAGGATCTTAGAGACAGAAAAAACCATTTGATTGATGGACTGATTGATTTTTTCAACAAACCTGTCAATTGAGCATCAGAAATAGTAAGCTGGTTTGGCAGGAGTGTGCGCCTGTTTGACTGAGGAACAGAAATGTTCAAAAACAACACTGCTGAATGATGACAGGCACGTGGCACACTGCAACATCCACACAGCTTGCTGCGATCCCTCAGGGTTCATAAAACACAAGCCTCGTTACAGCCAGCGCCCCCACTGTGACAAGCAAGCCAAGTTCACAGTTCATGGAAAAGGGTCGTCCTGAGCAAAATCAGACGAATTGTAGTAAACAATACTTCTCGGTCCAACTCCTAATCCTTATATTTTGAGTATTTGTGCTGTGGATATATTATCGTGTCAGTTTTTTTTATGTACTTGGTAAGCTCATCTATCTCTTTTCCCTCTTTGATCCTTTGTTTCTTGGACAATTCACACTCTCGTATGCCAGCTTACACATATTTCATGCAACATCTTGTAAAATGCTTTCACTTGTTTTTTCTGTTTGTTTTTTTTTTTCTTTTCCTTGCATGAGTACATTTCTAGAAGGAGAAATGGATTATGCAAAAGCACTACAACTCATGGCTGGAGCAACATGCACAAACACAGTCGCGCACATTCACACATGCAACTGCTTTCAAACTTGTGGTGCTCAGGGAGGTGTGTGACCCATGCACGTCCTCTCCTGACTCCCAGTGTTGCCCAACAGGGAGTGTTTGTGTGGTATCCAAGGGCAACGGCGAGAGAGAGGGTGGGGGAGGCTGAAGCAGAGAGGCAGGGCTGCAGCCACACGTTCTACTCTGGTTTGTTTGCATGTCTGATTGCTGTATGCGTGTGTGTGTGTGTGTGTGTGTGTGTTCAGAGGATGCAGGTGGGCTTATGTGCGATGTCACTGCGTGGCTATGTTTGTGTACGGCCATGCGTGACTGTGTATTTGTGCATGCATGTGTGTGCCTGAGCAGTGTGTGGAAAGTGTTGTTGTCTACAGGCTAACTGTTACTGACAAGCACACACTGACTACTGGAGTCAAAAAGTTAAATGCACTCTATGCTCTTTTCTCTCCCCGGAGGCTCCCTCTTTCTGCCTCTCTAACTTTCTCTCCTCCCATTTTTATTTTCTATATTTTTCTCTCTGTCATACTCTCCTGCTTTTTCTCTCTCCCTGACGATTTCTTTCTTTTGCTCCCTCCTCCCTCCCTCCATCTCTGATGATTTTAGCAGAGGTGTGACTCATTGGGCATCGAGCCACAATGTCAGGTAGTGAGGGGAGGGCGGGAATGAGGTGGAGAGAAAAGAAAGAGAAAAAAGAGAGAATGAGAGGGGGAAGGCGAGTTGTTTTAAAAGTATTGAGGTATAGTGCATGGGGGGGGGGGGGGGGCACAGTCAGAGATATGCAAAACGGAGTGGAATGTGCAAGAGGAAAAGAGTGAGAGTGAAAGAGGGAGACTGGGGAGAGGGAGGGGTGTACAGTCAGCACAAGGAAAACATAAAAAAGGAGGGAAATGAATAATTTCTGCAAACAGTTTCCGTCACGATTGAGTTTTTTTTTTTTTTCCTCCTTGCATGTTTTCTCGATTGCTGCTCATGTTTTGGCCATGCAGCACACTCTGTGAGCTGACCAATGTGTTTATGTGCAAACCTGTTCATGGGCAGGCCTCCATTCATGACTTTTTATGCTTTAAAGTAGCTAATTGCCGAGGGGGTCATTAATAAACACCCACCTCCCCCTATAAAACAGACCTAGAGGAGGTAGAGAGGTGGGTGAAGGAAGGAAGGATGGTAGGGAGAAGGGTGTAGAGGATGAAGGGGACTAGGAAAGAGGGAAAGTGGAGGTAAGGACGGGGTGGGAGTGGAGGGACAAAAGCGGAGAAGTGGTGCGATTATGAGGATTTAGTAAGGAGAGGATTACACAGGCACATTCATGTTCATGTGGCTTGTCAATCAACTGTCTTTGTGGCCCCTAAGGCAGGGGCTCTCCGCTCTCATCTCTGCCTTGGCACTCACCCACACTCACCCACACACACCACACACACACACACACACACACACAGACGGGGCAAGTACACACACACACACACACACACTTGGCTGATGTAACGGACGTTCTTGTATTTTCTTTCTTGTGATGAGACATTGTACTGAAAGATTTTGTTTAATATGCCCTAAAGTTCAGGTCGCCCTGAGAACACACACACTCACGCTCGCATGCATACACATCCACAAGCACGCACATGCGCACACACACTTGACCTTTGACTTGTGTCCTCAGTAGACTCTGCATTTGTGCCAGAACCATGTCTCTGTCTCCTCTCTGTCTCCCCTTTCTCTTCCTTTTTTCCTTCCTCATGTTTTTCTTCCCTCCAATCTCAGATCATCTTGTTGACAATCAAGAAATAATTATATAAAGATTAAATGTTACTCTATCAGGAGAGAGGATGTCTGCCGTTTTGTTTTACCTATCTAGACAAAACATTCCCATGAAGTTATTGGTAATGTTTCAGGTGTAGCCAAACTCGACTCTCTTAAGCTTCTCCCAACACTGCCCCCCTCAGACCACTTTCTCTTACTGAGCAAGCACTGAAAAGGGAAAGAAAAGAGATGCCACTGTTTTTCTGTTGTTTGCTTTTACTTTGGCAGGAACACAAGGAAGAGTGAGTACACAAACAGACAATCAGTATAACTAAGGATGCAGCTCAGTTTATTTTCAGTGACACATTCTGACTCCATCAAAACTACAATTTCACTCTGCAAATGTTTTGGTGCAGTGCTGTTATTAGATCTTGGCGTGCATTTGCACATTATGATTGATTAGACCGTCCTGATCCGTCCAGTGCATTTCAGCGGTGGTGACAGAAGCAGGAGGGAGATCAAAGTCATCCTGATAGATCGCTATCGCCACTCCCACCTGTTCCCTCTGGAATTTCCTTTCTTCCCAGCATGTGTGCATGCGCGTGCACGTCTGTTATGTCTATCAGACTGTTTGTGTTTCTGCATGTGTGCCTGTGAGTTTGCATCTGTTACCAAGTGGTTGTGAACCTGTATGTCGGTGTGTGTGCATGCATCTGTGCATGTGTGTGTGTAGTCTGTTTCAACACGTCTGCAACTTGCGGGAATCTTATAATCTGGAACTGGAATATGTGCTCATGTCTGTGTCTGTCGAGCCCTGCTCCACCTCTCTCACTCTCTTTCTTCCTTTTTCTTTCTCTCACTCTTTGACAGCTCTAATAAGTTTGGCAGATCAAGTTACATCCCCTGACACATGCCAGCTTCTCCCTGTTTTTCTGTTTTCTCTAATTCGGTCTTCTCTCTTCTTTCTTTTGCCCATTTCATATAAACGCTGTGTCTCACCAGCAGACAGCTTCTCACGAACATGAGGACACGCACACATGCAGCAGACAGACAAGGAGTGGGACACAGTACATGCACGCACTGTCTCCGTAGGCCTCTCAGGTTGCTGACATTTTCCATTTTTGCACATATAAAGTAATAATAATAATATTAGTGGGTGTGACAGAGCAAGGGTCCATTCACTACCGCTGCCAGCCTCCTATAAATATCCCCCTTCTTCGGGGGGGAATCCGAGAAGGAGCAGAGACCTTCAGTTTACACAGCTGAGGAGCATGTGGACGAAAAACTTCAATTCTCTCTCTTTCCCTCTTTTTCCTCCCTCTCCTTTCCCCCCTTTCCCTGCTCTTCATTTTCCTATCACTTTACTACTCTGGCTGCTACCGTGTGTCTCTAAGATTTTTCTGTGCTCTGTCTCTCTCTCTCTTTGTCTTCTCTTATCACTTCTCACCTGCCTTCCTCCCCCAAGATGTCCCCCCTCACAGATCCCTCTGTCTTGCATGACCCCTCACCTTTCCGCTCACCCCCTTACACTTCTTCTTTTCTGTTTATCTTCTCTGGCAGATATTGTGGTGACACAGTGGACAAAGTTCAGCAGGTTATTATGGAAACTGCAGAGTGATGAGCTGAAGCTAATTGCAGGTGGAAGTCACCCTCCCTTTCATCACATCTCTGTATTTTGCTGTCTCCTGACTCACTTCCTTCTGCCTTGAATTCACACTATACGCCAACACACTCACCAACATACTCATACATGCTCATTCATTTGCCAAATACTCACACATCACAGTGAAAGATATTAATATAAATATATATATATATTTAAATACTAAGCATTTATAGCAGCAGATGCCTTAATTTCACAACAGAATGTAAAAATGTACTTGGCCTGTGGTTTCTTGGTCTTTAGCTCCTCCTAGTGGGCTTTCTGTGGCAATACGCCACTATTTTCCGAAAAGGAAGACGTAATTCCAAATCCATGTCATCAACACCGCCCTGTTTCACTTTTCGGAGTGCAGAATCTGATCTAAAATCTATCTAATGAATTATATAATACAGAAATATTCTAATAATTAAAATCAATAAAAGTTTTTGAGGACAGGATATAATAAAACAATCGTGAAACCGAAAGGACAGAGCGAGAGAGAAAACAAAATTGGTTTCTTTATTGTCCTGAAAGAACTGATCCTCTATTTAATACCACTGATCAGTCGGTCATTTGTGCGTATCACCAGTCAATCAATGAAACTACTGACACGTCGCTGAGTCACCTCATACCACGTGATCGATACCTTTGGAGGACGCGGCGCACCTGTCCTTCCGCCAGCAGCGTCAGCAACATTCTTTTGTGATCTTTCATTATGGACTCATTGAGTATGAGTCTTTATTTTCACATCTGCTCTGTGTTTATTAAACATGTGGTTCCTGACTTGCTTTTGGCTCAGACGAATGGGGCTAAATCAGTCATCAGCATATCCAGTAACTTGCTCATAGATTTAAAGACGCCGTGCGCTCTGCGCCTTTGCATCGGTTTAGCTCAATGGTTACTTCTTACACCAGACCGTTTCTACTCTACTGGACCGCGGGCCAGGAGTTCGACCATGGGCACTGTCCGATGTTTTGTTTTTTTCACTTTTGATTTCTATAAGGCTTTATTTCACTATTACACGCTAAGCAGGCTTTATATACAACAAAAAACGTTATGTCTGTGGAGAAGAAACCTCCTGTGATCGTGTAATAATGAGAGAGGAAATTGAAATGAAAGGAAATTAAACCCAAAGTAGACACCATCGCATGGCCTTTTTAGGATCATAATCTCAATCTGAGTTTAAAAAATAATATTAAATGAGATTTAACCTCCCAACAAACAAAACAACACTCGTTCTTGTCATGGACAGCAGCTTGTTATACACCTTTGTCTCCAGTACAAGTCGCTGATGAGTAAAATAGATTTCAATGCCTTTAACTTTGTTTTCTTGTGGATTTAACTGCTCTTCATAATTAGAATAGTGCCAGGCCATCGAGTGTGAAAAGAAAAACA
>NW_007578095.1:23960-31053 GCF_000690725.1 Stegastes partitus | reverse complement strand
TGTTTTTCTTTTCACACTCGATGGCCTGGCACTATTCTAATTATGAAGAGCAGTTAAATCCACAAGAAAACAAAGTTAAAGGCATTGAAATATATTTTACTCATCAGCGACTTGTACTGGAGACAAAGGTGTATAACAAGCTGCTGTCCATGACAAGAACGAGTGTTGTTTTGTTTGTTGGGAAGTTAAATCTCATTTAATATTATTTTTTAAACTCAGATTGAGATTATGCTCCTAAAAAGGCCATGCGATGGTGTCTACTTTGGGTTTAATTTCCTTTCATTTCAATTTCCTCTCTCATTATTACACGTTCACAGGAGGTTTCTTCTTCACAGACATAACGTTTTTGTTGTATATAAAGCCTGCTTAGCGTGTAATACTGAAATAAAGCCTTATAGAAATCAAAAGTGAAAAAAACAAAACATCGGACAGTGCCCATGGTCGAACTCCTGGTCCGCGGTCCAGTAGAGTAGAAACGTTTGCTTGTAAGAAGTAACCATTGAGCTAAACCGACGCAAGGGCGCAGAGCGCACGGCGTCTTTAAATCTATGAGCAAGTTACTGGATATGCCGATGACTGATTTAGCAGTCAGCAGTCTATCCAGTAGGTCGCTCATGTACTTAAACAAGTTGCGATCCTCCTTCTTCCGCGTCGGTATAGCTCAACGGTTACTTCTCGCATTACAGATCAATCCGATGACCGCGGAAACACGGGTTCGACCATGGGCGCTGTCCGACGTTTTCCTTCTTTCCTTTCACACTTGTGTTGCGCGCTTTATTTCTGCGTTACAAGCTGAAAGTTCTTTAATTACAACTATAACGTTTTGTCTGTGAGGAAATTACATACACTGCTCGTGTTATGATATTCCAGATGGGCGCACTTTTCCCATTATTTTTCTTAATTATCTCAGTCTGAGCAAAGAAAATAAATATGACACCTTTCCACGTTTCTGATTTACTGTTATCCCCCCGACAAATGCAATCTTACTAGTTTTTTGCCACGCAACAGCTCAGTCATTCATCTTTGACTCCGGTAGAAGTCACCGATGAGTAAACATTTTACAACTTCGTGCTCTTGTGGATTTTACTTTACAGATACAATAAAATTCATTCAGAGTAAAGTAGGATATCAAGGAGGAACTTGTGAGAGGAAATATCAATAAGTAAAAACCTTTAAAACTTAATAAAATGAGCAGACAATGCACTGACAATGAATAGTCTGTTTAACAGAGACATGGAAATAATGCAACAACAGCAGGATAAAATGATAGAACACTAATAATGATTTATACAACTACTGTCAGACAGTCTGGCACTGAATCAGACAAAAGGCTAAATTTGATCAGAGATAACTCACAGTATTAACTCTGCTGTTCTCAGTAGCTGCTATACTGACCAACAGCCGGTAGATGGCGCTCTAAGACCACAGATGAAGACTGGAAACACTCCTGACCTCTGATGGGGTCATTGTGACAACTGCAGAAGCTTAATTGACAAATCCAGATCGGTGCTTCACTCAATTAATTAACTTTCACCCTGTTGTTCTTTTAATTAGCTCCTTTAAGTGATTGTGAGACATACATTCTGAGTGAAGGACACCTATTCATTCATTATCATGTATAATCCTGTTTATTCTCATAATTTAATCTAACCCGCAGTGCAGATTCATTATCAAATAACACACCTCACCCTTACTTCCTTCAGGCTCTGTTATTTTGCTATAACCAACAAATCCAATGCTGAATTCATTCACCGTGGATTCAAACATGTTGATTAGATATGTTTTTTTTTGTTGTTTTTTTTTTAATGCAGACATACATTTTAATGCACTTGCAAGTTTGGTTTCCCAAATGAGCCTGATGAAGGATGAAGATTGCAGTCTGGTTTCCTTAATAAGCATTTTAGGTTCAGACTCATGAACTGATGGTTGATGAATCCAGTTATTAATATCACATGTTCTTTAGGTCTGAAACACTGATGACTCAGGAGTTACGTGGACTCGTAATGCTTAAGTTGTTCATTCTCAATGCTCTCAGAGAGTAGTTTTAAAAATGTGGACTGTAGGAAAAGCATTAGTGGAAAACTCAAGGTGAAGAAAGGCCGAATTGTTCCAGAGTGCTTTGTTTTATAAGGATGACTGGTGGTGCAGGAGTCAGTACTTGTTTTGGTTTTTTTTACTGGTGCAGAAGAGGTACCAAATAAAGAAAAGGGCTTTGCTGGCTGGCTCTGCAGGTATTAGTCGGACATAACATTTCAGCAGACTGCAGGTTATTGTGAGGACAGTGTTGAAAAGGCTGAAACATCAGAGAGGAGTGAGTTACTTTTTCATACTTATATGTTTGTTCAAAATGAACTCATGAATGTGTTTGTGAACCCTTGGGTTTCAGTTTCCCACAGTAGGGTTGACCATCAAGGTTTAACTGTCAGACTCAGAACACAGATGTTTAGGCAAGTTTACAATACATTTCTGTTGTAAAAATGGTTGTCAACTGCAACGAGAAATGGGTAAAACGAATACAGTCTAGAAGTTTCATAACACTCTTCAAAGCTACTAATTAATTCTTATTGGTCCTGCAGCCTTTAATGCATGTGATATTTGATAATCAGTCCAGCAATTAATATGATTTGGTGACTTCCTGAAACTCTCCCAGACAGACACAGGTTGTGGTTCGCTGTCTGGTGTTTTCTTTCTGTCCCTTAACTTCTGTAACGCGCTTTACCTCAGCGTGACAACGAAACAGGCCTTTAATTACAATAAACACATCGTGTCTGTGAGGAAATAACCTACTCTGTCGATGATATTCGAGGAAGTGGAGCCAAACCCTGAACCAGAAACTATTTTATCACTTTTGCAAGAGCGCATTTTGCCCAACATTTGGCTTCAATCTCAGTCTGAGTTCGGACAGAAAACAAAATTACATGGATTTGACTGGGATGAATTTTTCTTATAAACAAAAAAGCATTAGGTTTTAGTCACAGCCAGCACATCAGCTCATTCAATCACCTTTAGCTCCAGTAGAAGTCGCTGATGAGCATTTAATTTTATTTATTTTTTAACCTTTTTGGTTTAACAGCACTTCACAGAAGAAACAAAATTAATTTAAAATGAAGCCGGTGATTGAGTGGAATGATTCAAACTTGTGAGCTGGAATATCTGTGACTTAAAACCTGCTTAAAACATGCTTTGTACTGAAAATTAATATGAGGTTTGACAGAAATGTGTAATGTTTTAACATTTAAAACATATTATTTCAAGTTAGCCTCTACAAAGGAGGACAAGGACAAATATGATGGGCAGGACTGTTTAAAAACCTACAAATGCATGATGACTTTGTTGTCTGAAACTGTGTTGGTTCAATATAATGAATCAGCGCTTCCACTCAGTAGTTTTAAAATTGTCGACTGCAGGACAACCATTAGGTTAGAAGGGAGGCAGAATTTGAATTTCAAAGAGGCAGAATTGTGCATAACTTATTTTGTTTGCTTGTTTTATGACTGGTGATGCAGGATTAAATACTTTCTATATCAGACAGAAGTGCAGAGAAGGTAGCAAATAAAGAAAAAGGCTTCACTGGCTGTTACTGCAGAGTGTGCTAAGATTAAACTGATTTATTAATGTAGTGTGCAGATGATGATGAAGACAGTGGTAAGGAAGCAGAGACATCAGAGAGGAGTGAGCAGGCAGCAGCTGCTTTGATGTGTTCACATGTAAAGTGTTGTGAACTAGTTCAGTGAACTAACTAACTGTTTTTGTGAACCTGGAGTTTCAATGTTAGAATCCCACAGCAGGTTTGACCATCAGCGTGTCAGAACAAGGTTTAGAGAAGTTTACAATACATTTGAAAATGGTTAAAACAATCTTATGATGGAGAAAGTCATTCTCTTTTATTTTGATGATGATGAAGACAGTCATTCTCTTTTCTTTTGATGGTCACCAGATCCTTTGATTTCATCACCTTTTGTCATGTGTTCTCCTACCTCCTGTCACAGACCCCCGATTCCACCACCTTTTGTTCATTGTTCTCTTTCCTCCTGTCATTAATTAGCAACTGTATACTAACGAACCACTATTCACTACGGTATTTACATACAGGCCCTCCGTACCCTCTGACATACCCTATAAAAGGTGTATTACTGCAAATGTTCTGGGTCGGTTTACCATCACAGGCTCATGCTCTGTGTTGGTAAGTCCACCGTATACCGGAATACTAATAAACACCCCACTTCAGCAAGCTTCACATGAGGACTATGGGTAAAATTTCTTCAACACTTAACATGTTGTAATGTTCTTCTAGAACACTCATCAGTTCTTACTGGCATTATACCCTATAAAGCATCAGTAATCAATAGCCATCTTAGCAATAAATATGATTTGTTAAATACTCACACAATCTAAACAAACAGGGGGAAGTGGCTCCGAACAAGGAGATCAGCACAAATCCAGTTACAGGTGCACTATGGAATGTTACTGTGTGACTGTGAAGGTTAATAATTTAAGTTNTAGTACTTATTATGGTGTAGCACTTAAACACTTTACAGAAGACCAACATATAGAGGTTGTGTAATGCTTAAATGTGCTTCACAGTCATATAATACATTTGAACTTGATAAACCATTTTTACTGATTGAAAGCTCTGAGAATTCCCGGCTGAAGCATGATGAGCCAATTTAACGATTATGATTTGAGTCATTAGTGTCTCAGACATAAAGAACACGTCATATTCATAACTTTACTCACTAACCGCCAGTTCATGTGGCTGCATGAATCTGAACCTGAAATGCTTATTAAGGAAACCAGGCTGCAGTCTTCGTCCTTCATCAAGCTCATTTGGAAAATCAAACTTCAAAGTGCATTAAAACGTATGATGACATTAAAAAAACATATCCAATCGGCACATTTTGAAACTGTGATATATTCACACATAAGTATAATGACTGAATCCAGCTTGGGGTTTGTTGATTCTGAGCCATTAACAGAAGGAGGTGAGAGAGTCAGGGTGAGGTGTGTTACTGGAGCTGGATGTGATAATGAGTCTGCTCTGCAGGATAGATTAAATTATGACAATGAATAGGATTATACATGATAATCAGTGATATGTGTCCTTCACTCAGTGTGTCTCTCACAATCACTTAGTGTAGCTAAAAGAACAACAGAGTGGAAGTTCACTCATTGAATTCAACATTTTTAATCACTATTAGGATTTCTGCAACAGCATGATTTCTGATCTGTAAGCTTCTGTACAGTCTTGTGCCTGATGTTTGTTATTTCGAACTGACTTCGAAATATTTATTTTTATGCATTCTAACATCATTTATTTCCGTGAAATTGGCTGTCAGGTGTGAGTACAAAGCAAGTCTGTTCCTTTTTTAAGTTGTAAAGTTTTTTTTAGTTACTGATATTTTAGCTCACATGTTTTTCTTTTCACACTCGATGGCCTGGCACTATTCTAATTATGAAGAGCAGTTAAATCCACAAGAAAACAAAGTTAAAGGCATTGAAATCTATTTTACTCATCAGCGACTTGTACTGGAGACAAAGGTGTATAACAAGCTGCTGTCCATGACAAGAACGAGTGTTGTTTTGTTTGTTGGGAAGTTAAATCTCATTTAATATTATTTTTTAAACTCAGATTGAGATTATGCTCCTAAAAAGGCCATGCGATGGTGTCTACTTTGGGTTTAATTTCCTTTCATTTCAATTTCCTCTCTCATTATTACACGTTCACAGGAGGTTTCTTCTTCACAGACATAACGTTTTTTGTTGTATATAAAGCCTGCTTAGCGTGTAATACTGAAATAAAGCCTTATAGAAATCAAAAGTGAAAAAAACAAAACATCGGACAGTGCCCATGGTCGAACTCCTGGTCCGCGGTCCAGTAGAGTAGAAACGTTTGCTTGTAAGAAGTAACCATTGAGCTAAACCGACGCAAGGGCGCAGAGCGCACGGCGTCTTTAAATCTATGAGCAAGTTACTGGATATGCCGATGACTGATTTAGCAGTCAGCAGTCTATCCAGTAGGTCGCTCATGTACTTAAACAAGTTGCGATCCTCCTTCTTCCGCGTCGGTATAGCTCAACGGTTACTTCTCGCATTACAGATCAATCCGATGACCGCGGAAACACGGGTTCGACCATGGGCGCTGTCCGACGTTTTCCTTCTTTCCTTTCACACTTGTGTTGCGCGCTTTATTTCTGCGTTACAAACTGAAAGTTCTTTAATTACAACTATAACGTTTTGTCTGTGAGGAAATTACATACTCTGCCCGTGTTATGATATTCTAGATGGGCGCACTTTTCCCATTATTTTTCTTAATTATCTCAGTCTGAGCAAAGAAAATAAATATGACACCTTTCCACGTTTCTGATTTACTGTTATCCCCCCGACAAATGCAATCTTACTAGTTTTTTGCCACGCAACAGCTCAGTCATTCATCTCTGACTCCGGTAGAAGTCACCGATGAGTAAACATTTTACAACTTCGTGCTCTTGTGGATTTTACTTTACAGATACAATAAAATTCATTCAGAGTAAAGTAGGATATCAAGGAGGAACTTGTGAGAGGAAATATCAATAAGTAAAAACCTTTAAAACTTAATAAAATGAGCAGACAATGCACTGACAATGAATAGTCTGTTTAACAGAGACATGGAAATAATGCAACAACAGCAGGATAAAATGATAGAACACTAATAATGATTTATACAACTACTGTCAGACAGTCTGGCACTGAATCAGACAAAAGGCTAAATTTGATCAGAGATAACTCACAGTATTAACTCTGCTGTTCTCAGTAGCTGCTATACTGACCAACAGCCGGTAGATGGCGCTCTAAGACCACAGATGAAGACTGGAAACACTCCTGACCTCTGATGGGGTCATTGTGACAACTGCAGAAGCTTAATTGACAAATCCAGATCGGTGCTTCACTCAATTAATTAACTTTCACCCTGTTGTTCTTTTAATTAGCTCCTTTAAGTGATTGTGAGACATACATTCTGAGTGAAGGACACCTATTCATTCATTATCATGTATAATCCTGTTTATTCTCATAATTTAATCTAACCCGCAGTGCAGATTCATTATCAAATAACACA
>NW_007578095.1:1653-20746 GCF_000690725.1 Stegastes partitus | reverse complement strand
GCGTTTTATTGTATAATATGAGCTTAAACCCAAATCAGAAACCATTGCGTCATTTTTGTAAGAACGCACTTTGTCCAACATTCAGCTATAAACCCAAACTGAATATGGAAAAATAAATAAAACACATGTTCTCATTGAGACTTATCCTGACAAATAAAACAACAAACGTTTTTGTCATGGACAGCATCAAGTGGGTAAAATCAAACTTGTGAGCTGGAATATCAGAAGCCGAAAACATTCAAAACTTATAATAATGAAGAGAACTGCTTTGCACTGACCATTCACAGCCTATTTGACAGACAAGTGAAAAAAAAGTTATAACGCACAGCAGTCGGTAGATGGCGCTCTAAGATCACGGATGAAGACTGGAAACACTCTTGACCTTTGATGGGGTCACTGTGACAACTGCACAAACTTAATTGATAAGTCCAGATCGGTGCATCACTCAATTAATTAACTTTTACTCTATTGTTCTTTTAATTAGCTCCTTTAAGTGATTGTGAGACATACAGTCTGAGTGAAGGACACCTATTCATTCATTATCATGTATAATCCTGTTTATTCTCATAATTTAATCTAACCTGCAGTGCAGATTCATTATCAAATAACACATCTCACCCTTACTGTCTTACTTCCTTCAGGCTCTGTTATTTCGTTAAAACCAAGAAATCCAATGCTGAAATCATTCATTATGGCTATGTGAATTTACCACAGTTTAAAATGTGCTGATTAGATATGTTTTTTAATGTTGTCATACATTTTAATGCACCTTGAATGAGCCTGATGAAGATTGCAGTCTGGTTTCCTTAATAAACATTTTAGGTTCAGATCATACAGCCACATGAACATATGTTTAGTGAGTACAGTTACTAATATGACGTGTTCCTTATGTCTTCAACACTAATGACTCACACTGTATTGGTTAAATGAGCTTATTGTGCTTCGGTCATGAATCCTCAGAGCTTTCAGTCAAAGTGTGGAATGTAGGATGAGCATCAGTGAAAACTAACCCCATGTGTTGGGGTATTTATGTTATGAATGCCACTTGTTTGACAGTGGATTATAAAGCATTATGATCTGTATTAACCAACTGATGTAGACCTATGTTTGTTTGCTTTTATTTGTTTAGCTTATTGTCTTTGTTTATTTGTGTCTATATGATGTCTTCCTATAAATTTCTTCTCTGCATTATGTATCCAACAACTCACAGCACTCACACACATGTGGTTTAAAAGAAAGGCACAACAAAAGGTCTTAAGGAACATCCCAAAAACAACGATAAAGAAACATCAGAATGTGCTGGCCTTTCTTTTGGTGGAAAAAATATTTTAAAAGATTGCAATTTGGCTCCAAGTCTTGTTCAGCAGTTTAGTGGGCAGTGAGGTGCTGAATAAAACTCTTGGTGTGTATTTTAATGTTTTTACAACTTCCTGGGTCAAAAGCTCTGGTATGGCATGTCAGGATTGTATGTGTGCATGTTATTGTGATGAAAATGAGATGCCTTTGTTGTGCACATTGTCAGTATAATTGCTAGAGATGACAGGACTGACTTGGAAAGATTCAACAATGTATGCTGACGATCATTAAAATGCATTTAGAACTGAAGAGAAAACAGAACTATTCACACTGACCTGTGTACATGACCTGGTGTAACATAGAGTTAATGATGGACAGTTTTCATATGGCACCGATAGCCAGATGTACTTTGACATATTGAAATGTTGTATGACTCCATGCTGATCTGTTATATTGTGATGTCCCTGCTGTTTTATTGCAGATTTTGCACAAGATTTTTTTCTTAAATTGATAGTATGTGAGTAGGTGGCTGTGGGAGGAAGGAAATAGTTCTACACCCTTAGAGATAACTATGTTTTACTCATTAATGGTATTATTTTAGAGTCATGTGTAGCCTGCAAGTGTTGTTTTAAAAACTGACTCTAGTGTTTTGCTTACCTGTTTTAGTGTAGAGTATGAGTATCATCAACACAAAAGTGTTAGATTGTCTTCATTTTTAACTCCTTGCAGTGATGAAAAACTCCATTCAAACACTCAAAAGAGTGAACATATTTAGGTGCTGTAGTGTATACCTATAGGAAACCTGATCTAAATTACTTCTACTGACATTTTGTCTATTCTGTATAAGTAAGGAGAAAAAAAAGTTTTCCTTTTATACAACGTAGTTTAAACACCCATAACAGGCCTTTTTGTTCCACGCAATATCGGTGAAAGGCCAGTAGATGGCGCCACGAGATCACGAATGGAAGACAAAGCCTCAGTTGGCCACACTTGTGCACATTTCGGGCCAAATGAAACTTAGATCATGAATGGTCAACTAAAAGCACTTGAAGAAAACACTCTCCTCTTTATTTTTAAGCGCGTGAAAGAAGAAGTAAGATTCGAAGCATTAGTCCTTGAGCATCCTTGATCCACCCACAGCTACCTTTTCATTCCGTGGCTCTCTACTGAGCGGAGTGGAGCACCGGGTCACGGTCAGGTGGCTGTTGAGCGGCAGTTCAGAGAAAGTAATGGCTGTCTTTCTGTCGGACAATGGGGTGAGCGAGGCGATAGGGGCGGATGAGACCGGCTTAATGCTCCGTGTAATGCATGTTAATGTAACAGGCACCGAGGGACCGCCGGCCGGAGTGCTTTGGGATTATTTATCACAAAACATTTGTATTCTTCCGTCGGAGAACGGTTGATCCCGGATAGCTGCACACTAATCCTTCACTCCGTTAATTAAAAAGAAGGGGAAAGCAATGGAACTGCTGGTGGTGATTTTTTTCCCCTCTCTTTTCCAGAAATGTAATCATTTCTGGAGAAGCTTAACCATCTGCTTGAGGTTAAGTCTACAAGCAGATTGTGTTTTCTGCTTATTTAAACCTGGGGATTTCACTTTTTTTTTTTTTTTCCTGAAAAGGGGAGGGTGATGCATTTCTGGGCTGCTTGCTGAAGAGATAGGTCGGCAACAACTTTTGTTCCTAAAGGGGAAGAATGAGTGATACTTTTTATGCAGCATCGTCTTCCAGAAAGAGGATTTGAATTATTTTGTTGCACTGCAGGTTTTGCTTATACACAGCATAGGTCGTGACCTTTGTTACCCCTCTTTAAATACCAGACTAAACATGAAATACACAAAAACTGCCTCCACTCCCTAAAGTTTCTCTCTTAGTTGGTTCAAAGGGGAAGTGTCATAAACAACTAATATTTCCAAGTGACACTATTCCCATAAGCCCTGTTTGATTTTTGATTTTTTTCTCTCTCAAGTGAAAGCATACATGGCTTTGTTTCCCTGATCACTCTCACTGAGGACCAACCATCAACCCAATTTTCGACAGAGGATGCAGTCCCAGGGTTTTGGGGGCAATTTAATAGAAAATGCAGCGTCTTGTGTAAAAGAAAACGCTGCCCCTGGAAGCGGAATTATTTGTTTCTTGTTCTTTCTCTCTCATCTCCCTCTCGCTCTTTTTTTTTTCTCTCTCTCTTTTTAGTAGCTAACAAGCCCAACGCTGCCCGGGGGCCAAGGCTGTGTCGTCAGTCCCAAGAAGAGACTTTCAGATTTCAAGCCACAGTTTTACATTAGGATGCCACTCGTGTCTGTCTGGAGACGAACCCGAATTCACAAAGGCATCCTTTAGTTCCTCTCCCTCTCCTTCCCGCTCTCTGTCGTTCAGTGGTTGTCTAACTGACCAGGATTAACAGGGAAAAGATTAGATCGGAGCAAACATGTGCTGCGCTCTAAAGAGTTGTCCTCTTTGTCACATAAACACAGTAGTGGGAGTGCTTTCATCTCATAGAGTCACTTATAATCTAGTCAAAGACTGAAGTTTTTCTAACCATTTCTAAGCATTAACGCGCGCCTTTTCTGCCCTGTAAACACCTATGGGATATTTATCTAATCCTAACAATAACACCTGATTACAGACAAGTATGATTAAAGCTTTATGACATTGCTTTTATGTTGATTATGTTGATCCATGTTCAGGCCTACTTAGGTGAATTAAAGTCGTGTAATGCGTATTTGTAAGGGTGTATCGTCAGTTCATGACTGTCAGTGTAATCATTTTAAGCACCAAAATGTAGCTCACACTCATTTATATGTTGATTAAAAATGAATACCCTGACCTATCAAAGATTCTTTTGGTAAAACCCAATTTCGTGTGTGATGATTAATGAATGGAGCTGTTTTGCAGTTGTGGGCATTCATCTTCAAAGGGCTCTAATTAAGGAGCATTATGGAGTCTCCAGGGGCCTACTGGTAGTGACCACTGGGCCATTGGAGGCGCAGCGAATGAGCGCATAAGCCTACGCGTTTTTGTTTTCTGCATCGCAACACGCACAAGTGGAACTCCGGGAGAATAGTTTGTTCCTTCTTTGAAGCTGTAATGGAGGGTTCTAAAAGAAAAAAAACAAAAAAACATTGTAAAATAAATGGCTATCACGGCCACCCTGGACCTCTAAGGCACCATGGAGACACATCTTTATCCACTGTCATCTGGTAAACTGCAACCTAGAAAACGACCCCCCCCCAAAGCACAATTTGTCTCCTAATCCAAATCTGGCTCTGACGTCTGGTGTCAAACTTACGCCCTCTCGTCTTTTTAATGGGTCAGACGAGCAGACACGATGATGTGAAAGGGTTAAACGTCTACAGTAATTAGAGTCGCACTTCGCGTCTGCGTCCTCCAATACGGAGCTGCGAGGAGCTACGTCCACCCCCTCCACCCCTCTCTCTCTCTCTCTCTCTCTCTCTCTCTGTCACACACATACACACACAGTCTCTCTCACAAACACACACACCTCCCCACCAGCTCCTCCGAGTGCCTAATACACTGGAAAATCAAAGCGCGAGCTTTCCCGTTCACACACCACCGGCGTTGCGCGTGGAGCACAACACTGAGAGAGGCGCTTTCACTCTCCTCTCCCCTCCCGATATCTCATCTTAAGTATTCGGTAAAGTTATCTATACACATAGATGTAAACAAACTTACATCTGGAGAGAGATTTTCTGCAGTTTTTTTTTTCCTGTTTCCCCCCCTGCTATATTCACTCTTTAACTGTAGAGCTGAATGGCTTTATAAAGCAGAAGATGTCTGGGTGAGGTGATTTTACGCACGGCGCTGAAATGGATCACAGACTCTCCAGAGGCAGCTGGGTACCGGTGACTGGCCTGGTTATATGTCTGCTTCTGTGTGCATGTGTGGTGGACCTGGTTCTTGCTCAAATTCGGTACTCCATTCCCGAAGAGCTGGAGCATGGAGCGTTTGTGGGCAATATCGCCGAAGACCTGGGTTTGGATGTGGCCAAACTATCAGCCCGCCGGTTTCGCATTGTCTCCGGCGCAAAGAAGCAGTATTTAGAAGTGAACTTGGAAAATGGCATTCTCTTCGTCAACGAAAAGATAGACAGAGAGGAGCTGTGCGAACGAAGCCCGAACTGCTTTCTGCACTTACAAGTGGTTATTGAAAACCCATTAGAACTGTACAGAGTGGAAGTGGAGATTTTAGACGTGAATGACAATTCTCCCAGTTTTCCATGGAGCGAATTCAATCTTGACATCACAGAATCCGCGGCGCCCGGCTCCCGTTTCCCGTTAGAGAGCGCACAGGATCAGGACGTGGGCACCAACTCTCTGCGCTCCTACCAGCTCAGCGCAAACGAACACTTCGTGTTGAATATCCAGACGCGCAACGATGGAAGCAAGTTTGCTGAGCTCGTGCTGGACACCCCCCTGGACCGGGAACAGCAGAAAAAGCACGAAATGATTCTAACTGCCTTTGACGGGGGATCACCGGAGCGCTCTGGGACAGCGTTGATAACGATTACAGTGTTAGATGCCAATGATAATGTGCCTGTATTTGACCGCTCAGTTTACCGGGCGAGCCTGGTGGAGAACGCACCGAGGGGGACACTGGTGCTGAAGCTGAACGCCACTGACTTGGATGAAGGCTCAAACGGGGAGGTTACTTACGCGTTCAGCGGGCACGCACCACTCAAGGTGCGCGAACTGTTCAGCGTGGACCCGTACATGGGTGAAGTCCGAGTGAAGGGCGTCGTGGACTATGAGAAAGCCAGCGTATATGAACTGTACGTGCAAGCAAAAGACAGAGGACCCTCGGCTGTGGCAGTGCACAGTAAAGTGCTGGTGGACATCCTGGATGTGAATGACAACGCGCCCGAAGTCATCCTCACATCAGTGTCCACTCCTGTCCAGGAAGACGCGCCGCCGGGAACGGTGATAGCCGTGATCAGTGTCATGGACCGGGACTCGGGAGAGAACGGTAACGTCGACTGCCAAATCCCGAGCACCGTCCCCTTTCAGCTCCATTCATCTTTTAAAAACTATTATACTCTGGTGACGAGCGAGTTTCTGGACAGGGAAGCGGTGTCTGAGTACAATATCACCCTCACAGCAAGGGACTTGGGATCTCCTTCGCTCTCCACCAGAAAAACAATCCTTGTTCAAGTGTCTGACATTAACGACAACCCCCCGCGGTTCTCTCAACCTTCATACACAGTTTATGTGACCGAGAATAATGCCCCGGGCGCTTCCATTTGCTCTGTAACTGCGTTCGACCCCGATTCTAACCAGAACGCCTATCTGTCTTATTCTATTCTCGAGGGTCAGATTCAGGGCATGCCAGTGTCCACTTATGTCTCAATCAACTCTGACAACGGTAACATCTACGCACTGCGCTCTTTTGATTATGAGCAACTTAGAAACTTTCAGATTCTGGTACAGGCGCAGGATGCTGGCTTCCCTCCTCTCGCCAGTAATGTCACAGTGAACGTCTTTGTCTTGGACCAGAACGACAACGCACCTGTAATTGTATCCCCGCTGCCCAAAAACGGCACGGTGGCCACAGAGGTTGTTCCGCGGTCAGTAGACGCGGGGTATCTGGTTACCAAAATAACCGCGTTAGACGCAGACGCGGGGCAGAACTCCCGGTTGTCCTATCAGGTGTTGCAGGCTACAGACCCGGGGCTCTTCAGTGTGGCTCTGTACACGGGCGAAATCAGGACTATTCGCCGCTTAGTGGAAAAAGACGCAACAAGACAAAGGCTGGTAATACTAGTCAAGGACAACGGACAGCCGCCGCTCTCCGCTACCGTCTCCATTGTCCTCACAGTAGTAGACAGCGTGCCGGAGTCGCTGTCAGATTTCGGAGACCTCACACTCAGCCCCCAGCCACCCTCGAACCTCGCTCTCTACTTGATCGTGTCACTGAGCACAATATCTTTAATATTCCTGGTGGCTATCATCGTGCTGGCCGCGGTCAAGTGCTACAAGGACAGCGAGACCCTCAGCGGGTACAACCTGCCCCCGTTAGCCTGCTGCTGTTGCGGGGGGTTTCAGCCGGAGCCGCCCCCGGAGGTGTTTAAAAAATCCAACCTCAACCTGCAGATTTCATCCGCCGCCAAAGTGCCCACGAACTGCATGGAGGTGAATGGAAATAGCAGTCTGTCTCAGTCATATTGTTATAAAGTGTGTCTGACCCCCGAATCAGCCAAAAGTGACTTTATGTTTCTGAAGCCGTGCAGCCCGAGCAGCACACCGAGGAACAACGAGGCAAAGAGCGCAGAAAACTCGTGGAACGCGCAAAGCCGGAGCGCATCTGTGAACAACGGAGCAACTACTCCCAATGAGGTATGGTGAAATAAGCATATAGCGTTGGCCATTTAAATCTGTCTGCTTCACTCATTTCCATAATTAAATCCCTCTTAGTTTTCTATCTGATAACTGTGACATTCCTCCATGAAGGTCAAATCACACAGCTTTAAACTCAACTTGAGCAAACACTGAGTAAAGTCGTGTTTTTGCCTCTCTGCTTTCTTGTTCGTGTGTTGCACAGTATGTCGTCTCTGCTGTGTTTTTTTAAATATATAAAATAATTGTGGCAATAATGTATTCTAATTGTGTTGCCTATGGTAATGTTTTGCACCGGGGAAATGAAATGAGACGATGTGAGATTACATTTTAATTGACATGTTAATGAAAGTGTAAAGCACCATCTTGCGAGGAGCATATGCTGTGCAAAAAACCGTGTCTTAGAATGAAGTGAGATGTCAATTACTGTGTGAGAGGAAAAGGAGATGTGGTTCAAGCTGACTCCTCTGTTCAGGCTTGGTAACAATTCAAGCATTCACTAATAGTGATTCGTGAACTAATTAAATCAGATTGTGACCTGCGAGAATGGTCCAGTGTCATTGCCAAATAGTTTCCATGCAGTGAGGCAGCGCACACACACCTGCCTCCAGCGCATCCACCTGAGTTTGAACAAAAAGTCAAGGTTATGTACGTGACAGACAAGGTGAAATGGCAGGTGTTTGAATTAATCTTTCTTGTTCGACCAGCCGGGTATGTCACACGCCTCCACGTTCTCAAACTAACAATATAGGACAGATAACCTCACTAACTATGCCTCAAGGGCACAACCACGACCGAACCATTATACCACGCACACAATGTGGCGTATTCGCAAAGGGGGGCTGTCCATTATTGATGAAAAATGGCAAATGGCTGGTTTTGGGGAGACAGGGGAGGACATGGAGGGGAGGGGGCAAGGAGAAGGAGGGGGTGCAAGGACATGGCTGGACTGAGACGTGGACAGCCTGTAGATCGGCCCCGGCGTTGTCCTCTGAATGTGAGGAGAGAGAGAGAGAGAGAGAGAGGGAGGGAGAGAGAGAGAGAGAGAGAGAGAGAGAGAGAGAGAGAGAGAGAGAGAGAGAGAGAGATGTGTGGCTTCATATTTGTCGAGCAAGGGTGGGGAAGAGGAGGGGGTGAGATAGAAGAAGGGGGCAAGACAGGAGACAAGGAGAGAAGGAATTTACAGAGGCAGGACGTCTACACCGGTGTTTTCTAATCCTAATAGACGGAGCAGCGGACCGTAAATGTGTGCGTAATACTGATTTTCGTCTCCGCGTTTTCATCAAAATGCAGGAGGGGGGACAAAGACTGAGAGCCGTGACACCAGACTCCACCAGACAGACTGAGAAATGTCACTTCGGTCACTGGCACATACACCTCTGGCCACCAGAGGGATTTCGAGGTCACGGTGATTATTCTGCCCGCAGCTATACTCCTTCAGGGGAAAGTGTCCTTCCTATTATTAATTGGTTCCACTAATTCACCCAGCGGTGTCCCTCAGCGCACTCACGTGAGTCGCTGTGAGGTCGTCAGTGACACACGAAAGACGAATCACACTGAAGGTATTTGGGCATAGCATAAAGCGAGCGCCTAGGCCTGCTTAAGTTGACGAATCGAAGGTGAAAAGGGAGATTAAATACACTTCCAAGCGTGTAAAACACCCAGGACAGTCAGGTGCGTGGATGTGCGCCGTGCTATAAATGCGTGCAGAGCTTTTCATTGGGTGGTGCACTTACAGCTGCAAGGGCCGCAAACTTTTCAAGGCTCTCTGTGAGACTTTTAATTAAAAACCTTGCTCGAGGAGCATCAGGCAAATATTAATGTAAAATGATGCATAAAATCCACAAAACAATGACGTGTGTAATTTTCTTAATTTCCTCCCTGGCACGGTTTCCTTTGAAGATTAAAATCATGTTTCGTTTCATCCCGGTGGGGTTCTAATTGGTTTTGTGCGTAGTTGGCGAGGAGAGTATTTTGAATACCGATTCTAATAATACGCTTACGTCGCATTCTCCTTGTTAACAACTTTAGGTGAATTAATGGAGCGTGCAATCCATACTATGGGACTCAAACCAGGAATAAATATCACTCGGGTGCTTCTCCTTCACCCTTCCTGCTGCGCCACAGAGGAGAAAAGCAAAAATAAGTGACAGGCGAGCCGTAGCTGAAGGCAAAAGCACCTCGGCGTTGAAAAATTGTCTTCTGCCAAACATCCACAGGGCGGCAGCCACGATCCATCAGAAAAAAGAGTCATGTCTCCATTTCAGTACAAACACAGTGATAGACTGCTGCTGTCGAGTATCACTGACCTCTATGATTCAGGAGGGTGCAGTGAACAGACGTCCTTTGTTGTCAAACTCATTTTTGAAGAGACATATTTCCCCAAATGGTGTTGCATTTTACATCTTTGTAACTTTCAGTTAACTCTGACATTTCTTTGCCCTGCAGCTGAAGCAGCCAAACACAGACTGGACCCTCACAAAGAATCAGAACTCATCTATTAAAAGGTATCATTTTGACTTTTAACATTTGTCAGACTAGTGTCACATTTGTTCAACTATGTGTTCAAGTATGCTGAAATAATGAGCTGAAACCCTCATGTAAATATGTCTACAGATATTGCATTTTCATAATTATTTGTAAAGCGCGTCCTAACAGAGACTATTATCTTACCTCTAGTTACAACTCTATCAACATGGATGGCACCCTCATGCGTAAGGCCATGCATGCGGACCCTGAAAATTATGTCACCTCCATGGCACCTGGGCAGTACTGGACCTGGGGTACTCACATGAGAGGCATGAAAGGTAAGAGAGGCCTCATGTGGTGCATGAAAAACAGCTCTCATCAAAACTACACAAATTTATGGCTATGTTTGCATTTACATTATATTACACACACGCCAACATCAGTATTGTTTACGGCACACCTCCATGCTTTCATGTAATGACATTGTCTTTCTCTTTGTTGCTCCTTTAAGTGATTTATTGGCACAGGCTTACCTCATCTCCACTTCCAACATAAGCTGTTATATTCAGCACCACTACAGCTCTGTTTATGTATTTTTTTTTTGCTGCTGACCTCTTCTTTCACTGTGTGCAATTGTTCATTGTCCTGATTGCAAAGCACTAAACTTTGCTTTACATAATGCAAATCACAACAGCACTTCAGGAGCAAGTCAATATTTTATAATGACTAATTGCCTCTCCTCTCCTTCCACCCTATGTCTAGACTATAAGATGTCTCCTTCACCCAGCGGACTCCCCTCTCGCCCCTGGACTCCTCGGTGCACACCTCCTCCCCAGCAGCAGCAGCCATCGATCCCATCCCACCCGCACCCTCACCCACCACCTGACTACCACCACAACGTGTACATCCCTGGGACACCATCGGGCTTTTGCACCCTGAGGCCCACCGCGCAGCGAAGTGAGCTGGATGTCCACAATTCCTTCTCCACTTTTGGCAAGAAGCGACGTCTTCAGATGTCCCCGCAAGGAGAGGCTGCGATGATAAATAATGACCTGTACAATGACTGACATTTCGACGAATGCCTAAACAGACGATTAAAGTGATGGATAACCTCATACGAAAACAGAGGGAGAGAACATTCAGTACATAAATAATGAATATATGATTTATAAGTGGTATGAAAAGTAGAGAGGAACTGCAATTCACTTGGAAATAGGAATCATGAATGGACAATCTATTTTGGCTGAAAGGCTGAAGGGAAATGTAGTCTGATGGCTATTTATGTGACATGCCACTGCAACATTGTCAATGTGTCTGTTATTATTATTATTATTATTATTATTATTATTATTATTATTATTATTTAGACAATCAAACTGGAGCTGCAGTTACATCCAAAATGTTTTGAAAAGCATTCGTGGAAAATGATTTTGCACATACTTAAGGATTTATATTTTTTGGTTATATGAAAAGAAAAGGTGTTTTTTTTTCATTTTCTATGTGTGTTTGCTAACACAGCTTGTGTGAATATGACAAATAGTATGGTAATGTATATGCAAGCTGCACCATGACGCAGACTACTGTAATGATGGGGGGGTTTTCCCCACACATGTACTGTATACATTTATGAAAATAAAGTATTTTTTTCATATGGTTTTTCTTATGTCTCCTAAACATGCATGTTTTAAGAGTAATTTAAAATAAAACTCAAGGTCTAACCCAACCCACGCATCCAAACCCCAGGTCCAGTCGATCTACATGCATAAATCATTTAGATGTAAGTTTCCTAGATCTGTGTTTAATTAGCTTGAGTCAATTATTTTGGGGTGAAAAAGTTCCACAGCTACTCCTACAAGGGTAGAAAGCTTTTCGCCTTGGTAAGCTGTTTTCCACGGTGAGGAATAAACATAGTAAAATGCTAACATATGCTAATTGGAGTGCTTGCATTTCCATTTGCCCGCAGAGAATAGTGGGGTTCATTAACTGAACAAACAGAACCTCCTCTCTCGAAATACCATTTTAATTAAGACCACGAACACGGATACAAGCGTCAGGGGAAGTGTGGGGGGGTTCAACTCCAAATGCCACACCTGAATGTGAGCTCGGGCGCCTGTGGCTTCTCCCTCTCTCTGTGCCCTTTTACATCTCACTTCTCAGGGAATTAGTTCCTACCATCAACAGATGAGAGCTGGCTACTGGCCAGAAAATGAGCGGGGTAATTAGGTCGTCCTATGGCTCAGATTGAAAATAATTTCGCTAATAAGGAAACTGGTGTCCACAGAGAGCATGGAGGGGAGCAGGCTAACCTTCTCTGCGGTAAGGTGATCCATAGGGGCAGCCATATTTAGGTCAGCTTGGCTTATTTTCAGGTGACTGAAGAATGGCGCTGTTCCTAAAATAGAGGTGTAATAGTATTTCTCAGACTCTGCACCAAGAACAACTTTAAGCGTATTCAGAAACATCACATACAAGTGAGACATCAGCTCACATGAGTTTCAGTTTCTCTCAAAGCCAGCTGCTAGGGAAATTGTAGTCAAATGACAGTGCTGTGATAAGATATGAGGTCTCCCAGTTTCTTCCCAGTTACAGCAACGCAGTACTCAACACAAGGAAACATGCGAGCACTTGTCACATCTCTTCACCGTCTTGGTGGGAGCTGTCCGGTGGTCGTGGTGCTGAAACTGCGTTGACCAGCGGTTGTTTTCTATCCAGCTGCAATGTCTACACTTGTCCGCCAGAGGGCGCGTCTAGTCAACAAACACCGGTGCAGGATGATGGATTCAGGGCTTTGGAGGCGCCTCTCTTTAATACACACACCCACACTCAGAAATCTTGAACCCTCAACACCCTGTGACCCCCATGTCTTTCATCTCAAAGCAGTGCCAAGGAAACGAACCCACGAAGTGTGAATGGTGCAGATAAGATAAGAATAAAGTATATTTTCTTGGAGCCTAAGTGTTTTTTCTTAAAGGGCAGTGGTGAGTGGAGGAAACCTTTTATTTAAGTAACAGTAGCAGTACAGCTTTACACAAAAAAAAGAAAAAAAAGAAAGAGGAAACTTTGCTAAACCTGGCTTGCACTCAGAGAGACAACAGAAGAGGCACTTTAACATTCATCTGGTTGTGGTGTAGGTCATTTTTAAAAACTATTTTAAATAATGTTGGGTATGTTAATATGCAACAGTGCTTCATAACTTATAAACTGATGTTCATATCTAACATGCACCAACTAGTAACTCAAATAGATTAAGCAGTAATAATATTATTTTACTGTGAAGTGTAGTGGTTTTAATGTAAAAAAAATAAAAATTAAGGCACAAGTACCTCAAATCTGTACTTTGTATAGTAATTCAATAAATGTGCTCGGGTTCATTAAAGAATATTATTTATATCAGGAGCAACATGCTAGAGACCACTTTACATACCTGCATAATGATTTGTAGATTAATATGATTGGAGTAATTAACCCCATTCAAATAAAAGATGCTTAATACTGAACTTAAGAGACTTAATTTTAAAGAGGAGCTGCTCTGACGGCAGTGAAATGCTGGCTATTAGAAAATTGTATTAATTCATGATTATTCCTCAGTCACAGTTATTTTTACGCTGGGCTGACAACAAAAATCTCCAGCAGATGGCATCATTGAGTAAGAATCGTTACAACATAAATTAGTGTTGGTAGATTTGTTTTATACTTTAAAATCAGGACGTGTGGAGCTGAGAGGTTACAATGAGGTAAACCAAAACAATGTCAGATTCAAAAGGGCCCTTGACTGAGTGCATTTGGGGAGAGAAAAAAATAGATAAAACAACAGAGGGAGATAAAACAACAGAGGGATGGCAAGAGAGGTAGAGGAACTTATGTAGTTATTTTTTCCTGTCTTTTTTGAGAAAGTCAGGCAGAAACACAAAGACTAGAGCAACAAACAGCAGCACAGCATTTGTATAATTAGCTTTTATTAATTGAATTAAGACCAAAGTTTGAAGTTTTACATCTCCTATTAATGAAACAACAGATATTTCTAAAATATTTAGGCGAATCTGTATATGGTGTATGCATTGCATTTCAGGGAGACAGGGAAGCGCAGCAAGCCTATATGCTAGACTGGAGTTTTTACAAATCTGATTTTATTTTTTCTTTGTTTGCAGGCAAAATCCATCACATTTCCACTTGCCTCATATTTTGCTGTGATATTGATCTGGTGTCTGGCAGCAGCTCTCATCATAAAGCAAAACAAGTGATTTTATTTGTACCACTACAACCCTACATCGTATCTTTGAGCTCAAGCTCTGAAGCTGTATTTTTTTTCTTAACATTTCTTTTGTTCAGTCACTTTATGTGTAAGATACTTTTGTTCTTCTTTTGAAATTGTGTTTCATCAAATGTTTTGTACCTCACTGAAGTTCATACTTCACAAAAAAAAAAAAAAAAATCCTCATGTAATCTGAAAACCTCAGTGATACTGGAAAAGCTACAGTAACTTTTAAACTCTTGTTTTAGTGTGTGACAGAGTGGAGCTGGGCTTATTCTGATCCTCCACATTACATGGTGAGTTCTGTTTTACTTTCAGTTAATCTCTGCATGTCTCCAAGCAAAAGTGCTACTTCTACTTAGATACGTCAACTTATTTAAACACCAACATGCAGACTTTTTAGGCAGCTCATCAGGACTCAACTTGTCTTCAGTCTACTTTAGCAAGTAATGGGCTTTGAGTTGGGCACATGTGGTTTGAAAAGACACGTTCATAGTAAGTAAATATTAATATTAGCATTAGGCATATTTGTCCTAAAATTTTGGGTAGTGTTTAGGTTTGTTCATGTTTAAGTAATAAAGATCATAGCAGTTTTTGAAAGTCAGTTACACAGATAGTTTATAAAACAGCATAGTATGCACTGAAATCAGTGTTTTAAAAAAGTGCAAATGTAGAAAATTACAGATTCATACAAAATTTTATCACAACTGTAACTTTTCAAACTTTTACACAGAGCAGATTTCTGTAACTTTCTGGCAACCAAAATTTATCCAATGAATCTGTTGTGCGTAATTGTGGCTTAGAAGTTTACTCTATAGAGAGACTACACAAGGAATAGATATCTGATGGTAGTAAAAACTGTCACAACTGTGTATTGGGTGCACCAATATGAAAAGCTTGTGTTGTTTCAGATAACACTGATGTCTAGATTGTTTTCATGTTAAATAGCTACAGAAAAATATCCAAGCAGGGAGATCAACATTGTCGATGTGTCTTCAAGGCCCAAAGAACAAACGTGAGTCACTTCAGCATGACTTATAATAGCTTTGACAAACACAATAAATAAAAGATAATGCAAAGCAAAAATAACAGTGTTACTGGGAAGAAATGAGACAACCTTGCAATGTTGTATTACACATAACAGAACACAGCTTAGTGATTATCTCATGCTTTTTCAAGTTATTTACATTTTCTGTCTCTCTGTTATGCTGTGAGTGGCATTTTTCTGGCATAGTTTGGGTCGACTTGCCCCCTTAGAATGTACTGCAAATCAGTACAAAGTCATACTGAGTGATCATCTTTATCCTGCAAGGAAAATGCCTATTCTTATAGGAGTCACTGTCAGCCAGATCACAGGCTCTGATCCACAGACAGAGCTCACTTAGCCAGTCTCTTCCAGAATGACGATGCCTCTCTCCAGAAGGCACGAGGGGGCACTAAGTGGTTTGATGAGCATGAAAATAATGTGAAACATATGCTATAACCTTCACAGATGCCAGATCTCAACCTGATGGATCATGTGTGGAAGATTTTGGACTGTTGTGTTAGACAGCGCTCTCCATTTGGAAGACTGATGTTCATCTCTCCAGGTGAGTTTCAGAGACTCAATGAATCAGTGCCAAGGTGCTTTGAAACTGTTCTGCTGCTGTCAGCTGTCATTTCAGTGTTATGTTGATGAATCTCCCATCCACCTCTGTCCACATCTTCAGCTTCATTCTTCATCTCTGTGGCAGCACCACCACCGGTGTCTAGGCACCACTGGGGGAAATCTAATCACCAAAGAGTCCTCACATATTTCTTCATCTTCAGACCCTGGGTCAACTTGTTAGGTTCAAACTGGACCAGAACGTCGTACTTTATACAGCGCTGAAAAAGTCGATCACCTTTTGAAGCTGCTTATGAACCAGGAGGGTGAGATTGTTTTTTAAATAAAGTCATATCCATCCACTATGTCACTGCACTGGGTTTGTTTGAATATATTTCTGATTTAAGTCCAGCTGCATGTGTTTCCTGGCAGGCCTTATGGTGCAGGTCAAACAGTTTAAATACTTCATAAGCCTCAGAGTTGTGTAGAGGTTTAAGAGGGGACTTTAAGAGATGCAATCTCTGTGCAACCTTTGTCACATCAGCTTGTTCACATTTGAAACCAGTCTATGATTCCTTTTGCACTTTGCAGACTACGGCAAGGTGTGAAAGTGTATATATATATACTGAAGTTAGTTTAAAATCAATATATGTAATAATTGAATTTCTAGCTACTTGGAGAAATACATATTTTTTATTTTGAAGGTGATTTGTTAAAGATATCCTACTTGTTTAATTTTAAAATAATGATAAAAACTAATTCTGTGTAAAAACCGGTCATGTAATTTACATGGACACAAATCATAATTACATTTGTAGCGTCCCCCAGTGCATATTGTTTGTCAGCTGAAGACAGGCAGTAGTGGGCTTACATCAAGTATTAGAATCACCAACTGGCATGAATATGAAGGCATGAAACCAAAACTGAAGCTCAGTAGACCACTGAAAATGAAGCATGTTGTGAAGGAGAGGAGATGTAGGTCAGACCAGTTTCACAACATAATTTGTTAACAAAAAAGTGTTAATTAAACATATTTCTATAATTTTGCAGAATATGTGTGTGTTTTTAAAGTTTCCAATCAGTCTGTTGTAAACTTTGAGGTGCTCTCTAAGTTTTGTGGCACTGACTGAATCACAAAAACACAAGCAAATGTGGTTAACTTTTAAAAATATACCGTGGTGAGGAAGAACAAGGCATTTTGCTGACTGAAATCAGCTCTAACACACTGAGACTGTTCATGTGGAAAAACTGAAAATCCTTTCCTGTCACCAACACACACAAACAAAAGACGAAGAAGAAAAAAAAGACGCGGGTGAATCCTTGAAAAAAGCAATATTTTGGCTTTGACCACAAACCTGGCTGTAAAATAATTACTGGACTATGCAGAGTTTCTGTCACACGGTGTCGCTGTTGACCACTGAAGCATAGCACATCTCCTTCCATAAAGTCATGACACACCCATTTGTAAAGGGTGCAGGACACACAGCTTTCTGGAAGATATGCTTTCATTTATAAACAACAGAATCATAAATATTTTTATTTTCTGTTTTATATAAGATTTTCCCAAGTTATTTTGTCAGACCTTAAAAAATCATCAGAAACACCAAACGCTTTGAGAATCTGGATTGCTTTTCCCTGCAGAGGAAAGGATGCCGTTTTGGACCTCAGTCTTTGTCTTGTGTGCGGCATGGCCCAGTGCTTTGTCTGTGACACGATACTCCATAGCCGAAGAGATGGAGAGGGGCTCTGTTGTGGCTAACCTTGCTGCAGATTTGGGACTTGATCCTGGAGGTTTGGCGCAACGAGAGGTAAAGCTTGATATTTTCACCAGCAAAAAATATCTAGATTTTAACAAAAAGACAGGGGAACTGTATATCGTAGAAAAGATGGACAGGGAATATCTCTGTCCGGCGAAACCCACATCCTGTTTTTTAAAGCTTGATGTTATCATAGAAAGCCCCCTACGTATCTTCAACATTGAGCTTGGAATAACAGACATAAATGATAATGCTCCACATTTTCGAAGAGACAGAGTAGAGCTTGACGTTTCAGAGTCGGCGACACCCGGCGAGAGGTTCTCTCTGCCCAATGCTGTAGATCCAGATGTTGGAATAAATACAATTAAAACGTACAAACTCAGTGTGAGTGAGCATTTCACTATCGAAATTCAGACAGGCAGCGACGGAACTCAATATGTGGATTTGGTGCTGACCAAGTCTTTAGACAGAGAGGAGAAGGCTGTTCATAATCTAATACTGACTGCTGTGGACGGCGGTGTCCCTGTGCGCTCTGGAACTGCCAATATTATAGTAAGAGTGCAGGACACTAACGATAATCCTCCTCGGTTTGATAAGCAGACCTACACCATTAACATGACAGAAAACAGCCCCATAGGAGCCTTAGTGATGAAGCTGAACGCTACAGATCTTGACGAGGGTCTGAATTCAGAGATAGTGTACTCATTTACCTTGTACACGTCAGAAAAAACACAAGATGTATTTGCAATGAATCCTAACACAGGGGAGATAACTGTGAAGGGAACTATAGACTATGAAGATATGAAATTTTATGAGATGCACATTGAGGCCAGAGACAAGGGGGCGCATCCTTTGCTAGGGCAGTGTAAAGTAGTCGTCCATGTGACAGACATGAATGATAATTATCCAGAAATCACCATACAGTCTGTTAAAAACACAGTCGATGAGAACATACCCGTAGGAAGTGTCATTGCGCTGGTAGGAATAAGTGACAGAGACACTGGAGAAAATGGAAAAGTGAGTCTATCTATACATCAGCGTATGCCTTTTATTCTGAACGAATCATCAGACAGACCCATGCATTACAAGCTTATAGTGTCTGAACCACTGGATCGCGAAACAGTCCCTGAATATGAAATCATGCTTATTGTGACAGACGCAGGAAAACCTCCTTTATCTGACAATGAAACAATAACTGTTCATCTACTGGATGTCAATGACAACGCGCCACAGTTTCCACAGTCATTTAATACTATACGTGTCATGGAGAATAACGCACCTGGAGCCTTGCTCAGCTCTCTCACTGCGTTTGACCCTGACCTCCATGAAAACCAGTATCTGGTTTACTTCATAATAGAGAAGGAGATAGCCAACACCTCCATGTC
>NW_007578095.1:0-1133 GCF_000690725.1 Stegastes partitus | reverse complement strand
CTCATCACCATACTGGTCACCATCGTGCTCAAGTGTCAGAAGCCCAAACCCAGCAAGTCTGCTCCTCCAAGCAGGAACAGTGTGATCAGTGAGAGGAACTCCACTGTGGCAGATTCCACTCTGGTGTCCAACGATGCCTACTGGTACAGTCTGTTTCTGGCAGAGACCAGGAAAGGAAAGCTGGTGGTCAGACAGCCTGTGCCAAAGGGCTCCAGATACATCGTGTCCAGTATACCGAGAGGGACAGGACTGACAGACACGAGTGACTCAGCAGCTTCTACTCTGCAGGTATGACACCAATTTACACTTTTGTTTTCATATTTTTCAGTTGATGTAGTTTGCATTTGAAATGTTCATGGTGACGAGGACGATCGTTTACTTAAATATATGTATTAACTGCCGACTTCATGAAAAGTCAGCATTGATGTGATTTTAGATATTATATCATAATAACTTGCCAGAACTTAAAAGATTCAAGCAGTGGCGCTGTTCACTCGAAAAAATACCAGGCCACAAACGCCATAACAGTGAAGCAGTGGGTTAGACACTGAAAGAAAAGGACAGCGGCGTGGTGCTGAAACTCGCACGAATCATAGACAGCATTTTCGCTGTGATTGCAGAGGGGTCTCTTTGGATTTACATGGGGGACAAATTATTTCACCAAGGTCTTCATATAGATTTTTTTGTTTTGTTTTGTTTTATGCCAGCTGAATTTTATGGGCTGATGTGCTTTCAACAGTGAACACGCAAACAACAAAGGGGTCTGTTATAACAATGCAGCCACACAAAAGGTACGTGTCGCTCGTTGTTCTTTTTTCTTTCGTGCATTTTGTGTCGACTTCGGTCAGTCATTATTCCATACCCGAAGAAATGAAAGAAGGATCAGTAATAGCAAACCTTGCCACCGATCTCGGCCTGGACGTAAAAACACTAAATCAGAGGAAGATGCGAGTTGACATCATCGCCAACAAGAAATATCTGGATGTGAACAAAGAGACTGGTGAATTGTATATCGTTGAGAAGATTGACAGAGAATATATTTGTTACACAAAATTTTCTTGCTACCTAAAGCTGGAGGTGATACTTGAAAACCCTGTACGAATTTTTAATATAGAAATAGAAATTTTAGACAT
>NW_007578094.1:512984-528231 GCF_000690725.1 Stegastes partitus | reverse complement strand
AATGTGTCATTTTTCAGGAAATACTTTCCTAAAAACAACTCTACTGTCTCTCTTTATAGAGACGTCAATAACGTCTCCCTCTCTGCTACGTTACCAACTTTCCAGCAGTTTGTCAGCTGAAAAAAAAGTGAGCTTTTACAAGATTGAATTTCCCTTCTGTGATAAATAAAGTATTTTTCATTTCATTTCATTTTCATTTCATTCATTTCACTCATGTTTCTGGTCTTCTGGACTCCGATTCAAAATATTCCCTCTGAAAAACTAAAAGAAAAGGTCAGAGAACACCTCAGCGTAAAGTAAACCTGTGAACATTCCTGACAACGGAATAAGCTTAAATGCAACCGGCTGTGTGTTTCATATCTGACTCAGTCGTTCAATTGTTTGGTTCAAACATTGACTAAAAACAAATTCCAAATCATTTAGTTTCAGGGAGCTAATACATACAAAGGTATGGAGGTAAAATGAGCTCTTTGTCCAGAAGTTGTTTTAATATTTCCAGCTGCAGAGATGAGTCTGAATCATAGCTCCTTTCTTCTAGACCGGTCTGTTACAGTAAACTACGTAGGGACCAAACACCAAGTCATCTCTTCCCACCAATATTTACACCTTTTCACAACTAAAAGCATAAAAATGTTGGTCTGTTGGTTGGTTCCTACTTTGGTTCCATCCCAACAAATGACTTTTCTGGCTCCTTGGGAAGAATCGTTGGTGATCTGCTCTGACTTCTCCTCTAGCGCCACCTGGTTGACATTAGTGGCGTTGAATTGAACAATCACAACAGCTCAGTTATTAGTTGTGTTTAGGGGCTAATTATAATTTTCCTCAACTCTTTTCTTTCCCCTCCAAACCGAGGTATGGATGCCTCATTTATAAGAACGTAACAACCTGACGATACATCAGTGTTGGAGGGTGGCTGGTTTCTTACCGCGGTGCGGCGTCTTAACAGCGTTTACCGTCCAGTGGTTGTTTGCACCGGTGCTGGGAAATGATGGATTAAGGATAGAGATTAAATATGACTCACATACAAGCATGTTAAGGTTAACCAGGTCAGAGTCTAATACCAGACTGCCCCGACAGACGCAGACATCGGCAACACGCAGACCGCTAAAACATCAACGTCTTTGCGTAGTTCCATGTTGCTTTTTTTCACGGCAGCAAATGAGTCGTGTCAAAATCAGTTTTACAGAAAGACGCACAGAAAGACCTCAAATACCCATTTTTACTTTGAGACGGTTAAAATGTGATATTTCGCTGATGAGACCCCGTCTGATGTGTCAGCAGAGGTTACGGTAAATGATGTCGATGTGGGAATATGAGGCCTCAGCGCTGGGATGTCTGCCTGCCAGATTACCCGCTGACTGGAAGGGCTTTGTGGGATTACTGCGCATGAGCCTGTCTGGAGGCTGAAGTGGCCCCACTCGGTGTCCAGACGGGGGCTGAAGGATGTTCCCTGGGTCACCTCGCTGAAGGTATTTGCAGGATGTACTGTTAATGGCAAATCTTTTCAGAGCAAATTCCAGGTTTTGTGTTGTTTCTTTTCGGGGTGTCGTGACACAAGCGTGACGACCGTCAATAAAACGTGTCTGAATGACGCAGGATTCCACGTACAGTATGCAGAAGCACAAATGGTCCATTTGCACGACTGGACGACTGCCTGACTGATGCATGTGATAATTGGCGGCTCCTTTTTCTTTCGCTCTGTTATTGCTGGTTTAATACTAGACCTCAGCGCTGATGCTTCGAGCACAATGAGCATTTGCACATTCGTTTCTCTGTGAATGATGACGACAAAACCTCCCTGCCCTGCAATCATGCCAGTGCCATATAAACCGGTGGTTAAAACACTTCCATTCACTCAGCTCTGTCCTGTATTTTTCCTCTTCACATAAACGTAAAGCCGGTTATTTTCGGTAATGGAAAAATAATGTTCTTGGGTCAAGTGGACAGTGGGATTGTGCTGCTGGAACCTGATGATCACTGTAAACAAAAGCACATAAAAAGTCTTTAACATCTTTATCAATGCACAGATGACCTTCTGAATATCTCAAATACGTTTACAGCAGCTTGGCAGTTTTATAACATACACTCATACAGCTTCTTATCTGTTTGCTTTGCTCCTCGTTGATCTAAACGTTCCGCCAGAAGGAAGAAGCTCCGGTTCAGCTTCCCCGACAGCCAACTGTGCAAAGATGTCAGCTGGCTGCAGAAACCAGTAACGCTGCGAGGCCATCTTCACTCTGCAGATTTATATCTGGAGAAAACATGACCGGGGATGTGAAAGTTCTGTATTTATCCCTCTGAAAGGCCGCTTGAGCTGTGAGATCCTAAAAAGAGGTTCAATAGTCCAGTTAGTAAAAACAAAGTCGATGTGGGCTTTTTCTGCATCAGATGTGAAGCTCTTGTCGGAACCAAAACACCCTGATGACCCTCAGATCCTAGTCTAACCTCGTACTCTCTCCTCAGAGTTCAGGGATCTCCAGTCATTTGAGTGCAACTCGTCAAACGTCGGGAAAAGCGAAGCACTGAAGTGCTGCTGCAGGTGTATCTTACTGTAGCTGCCAAGCACGGAGATTTTATTGATGTATTAGTGTCTTAATCAGCTATTTGAAAAACGATGCATATTACCTGCAATGACTGACCTCTGTGTTTCTACTGCAGTCAACTGAAGTGGGTGGATTCTAAAATATGAATATGTGGCATTAATTTGAAGTATCACCGTGGGCTCCTGCTAACTGGACTTCTGGTTCAGTTTTGAGGAGACCTTTAGGTGCCAACTTTGTCCTTCAGAGCAGCGGGAGCCGCTCGTCCCGGCACGTTAGTGGATTAGGAGTGAGTCGGTGACTGTGTCGGTGGATTAAAGCTCCATTCAAGAGCAGGACGGTTCTGGCCTGTGTCTCCAGTGTGCAGTTCAGAGACAGCTGGAATGGACACCTTTACATATTAACAGAAGTAATGATGTGTTCACTGTTCTTCAACATGTCAGCGACTGTATATCAGAGACATGTTGGTCAGTGTTGGTTGTAGGAAACATAATCTTTGAGAGGAGGAGGGCAGATGCGTCCATCTCTGAGGCTGCTGGAGGTTTCTCCAGTTAGAGGGGAGATTTTGTGTCTTTGCTCAAAGGGAAATGTTTGGATTTCTCACTATAGTTTAACATCATCTCAGCCTGTAAAAGGGCCCTGAGATGATTTCTGTAGTGTTTTGGCGTCATGTCGAATGGAGCTGAATTGAAATCAAATTTAAAACATTCATTGTTCATCTTAAGAAAAACAGTATAAAACATTCTTTATTGAAATTGTGATACTGTGACAGACACACACACAATAACACAAAGCTTCAGCTGCAACCCAAACCTGCAGCGCACATGTTGGTTTAAACACTCGGACCTGCAGTGGATCCTCCTCTAAATCCTCCGGCGTTTACAGTGGCTAAAGCCCCCTAATAGAGCAGGAGGAGCTGCGATTGAGCGGCTAAAACCTGGTCGCTGACGTCAGTCCATAGTTGTCCAGAAAGGAGCTAAGCAGGAGGCAGCTTACAACCACAAGTCCAAATGTGAGCCACGAACGCAACATGAAGCTGCAGTTACTGACTTCAGCAAACTGCTTCACTCCTCTCACATGATTATATACAACACATCACATTCTAGCAGAGTGGGCCTACAGTCTTGTTTTATTGTTCACAGTAAAATAATTTACACAAGATATAAGAGAAAAAGTCCAACAAAAACCATGAAAGATCTACAACACTGATTGTTTTGCTTTACGACTAAAGACACCCTGGGCTTTCTAAAGTCTGTTAAAAAATAATCTAAAATTCTAAATAATGTTTTTTTTCTTGCTCTTTCATCATCTTATTACTTAATTTTATATTTTCTTACATTTTTTCACCTCTTTTTTTCCTTTCTTTTTTAAAACTACACCATCCTTGATGCTTTGGCAATGTGGTTAACCTGATCTTCAAGCCAATAGAGCATAATGAGTTGCACTGACTTCAACTGAAATTCATCACGTCATACATCAACTTGTTCGTCCGTCTTTGTCAGCGGCAGAGTCAAGGGATGCTGAGGGAAACGGATGGCTTCGCTGTTGCGGCGCATGTAGGCGTGTCCGCTGATGGGGTAAGACATCTCGGTGAAGGTCAGGTTGGCCACCGTGATGGCGCAGCGCCCCACCACCTTGAAGCCCGACTTGCGGTAGAAGGGAACGAGGAAGTCTTCGCACATCAGCACCGCTCGGCGCACGTTGGGCAGACAGCGGAGGTACTGCAGGTAGCGCCACATCAGAATGGGGCCTTTGCCCTGCTGCCTGAAGGTGCGGTGGACCGCCAGGACGTGGATGTGGAGCGTGGAGCCGCGCGGCTTGTGGAGCGTGAGGGCTTCCTGGTAGAGGATCATAGTTTTATTCACCTGTGTGCACTGGTTTAAACGGTGAAGTGATGAGTTGGAGACATGCAGAGTGTCTTACTGTGGTCAGCTTGTCCTGGTCCCAGAGGGAGCCGATGATAAAAGCCACCAGTCGGCCTTCCTCGAACCAGCCCATGGACAGCTCCGGACACAGCGTGAGAAAGTGACGCACCTCATCCAGGTGGAGGGGACAGTCACCTGACACTGAGATAAACGCTGAGAGAGAGACAGACAGACACGAGAGAGAAAGGGAGAGAGAGAGAGAGAGAGAGAGGTTGGCCCGTGCGTAATAATGGTTTGGCACGACTTTTACGCACACACTTAAAGAGGCTCAGTAAACGTATTCCAGACAGTAGATGATGCTTCTAACAAAACACCTTCAAAAGTTAAATAAATTAATGTCTTTCAAGTGACTAAATCAATTGCAACACATTCTACATGTCTATTCCACAAAAAACTTTTACGCGATGAAATGAAGGTCTCCTTTCGGTTTCTGCCTCCAATAAACGACCCATCAGGCGGCTCACTTACCCTCTCGCTCGATTTCGAAGACGCTGATAGCATCTTGCGTGTTCAGCGGTCGGACTTCGCTCGCTGGAAGCGTGTGTCTCCGCTGGATACCGGGCGAGACTGAAGGTGAAGGCTGCATTGGTTTGATGAAAGGCTGCGCGCCCACAACGGACATCATACGACTTGTGCGCTTCTTCTCTTCCCCCCCAAAAACAACTTGTCAGCTCTCCTCCTTCTGTCCCGCTCAGCAGGATCACCTCTGCGGGGCCCTGCGAGGAGGACAGGATGGTTTGCGTCCGTATTTATAGGAAAAGCTCCGGCGGCTGTGATTCACCGACTCATTTGCATGTGAATGGTTGATGTCAGTGAATGAGTGGAGGTACACTCTGCAGTCTGCTGAACCCTACAATTAACCGCGTCCATTGTTGCCGTTTGGTTTTTTGTCTCTAACATTTACAGATGGATAATAATTAATTATTATCAATGAACCACCAGCTTGGTTCCATTTATAGCAGGTTTGCCAACACTGACCCAGGAGCAGCTGCACAGGATCAAAGTTCCAACTATATATAAAAACAACACATCTACTGGTACTCAGGTTTCTGAGCTGCCTCCCAACACAGTGATTAAAACAAACTTAACAGAAGACCGTGATCCACTCTGTCACAAGCCATCAGCAGCAGCACTTACCTGATGGTGTTGAGGGTGTGAAGGTTGACTTGTTGACCAGCTCAGAGTCTTTTGTGCGTCTCACTCGCTCCACGACAGACGTCCCTCTTCATTATGGAGTGATTATTACTATGAGTCACATGATGAGGGATTACAGAAGTTGTTTCCACAACTCGGCGCATTAGACACTTTATCTCCTCTCTGACTGGACACAATCACTCCACTGGGTGTTGTGCATTCAGCTGGTGTCCCATAAACACTTTCAAAAAGACTGTATTAAAAACACAGGCCCCAAAGTAGGAGCAACAGAGAATACAATCATGAAACAAAACTCAATCCACCTGTGATGTCCAATCAGCCAAACTGCATGAACATGAGCTGTGAACACCAGAACTCTCAGGTTTAGATCTATGAGCTGCATCAAGGCTCCACATAAAAAAAGAGTTGCCACAGGAAATGGAAAGTCTGACTTTGAGAAAGATGGAAAAGGGTTCAGGAAGATTTATGATCGACTTAAAATCAGCCGAAACACAATTCCAGCGTAATCAGGAACGAGTTTTAGCGCCACTAATCACAGCTGCTCGTCGTCCTCCTACACATCAGACAGTGATCTACCTGCACGACGTAACTCTGAAAAACAGCATTTACATCAGAAATCAGTTCGTGGTTGGTCCCCAGTAAAACTCCTTTCTGCTCGCTGTCCAACACTAAACTGTGAGATGAAACTTTTGTGAAAGAACTTGAGAAGAAGCCTGATGACTATCGGGAACATTCTTCTGTCGGATGAGACCAAGATGCATGTGTTAGGCTCTGATGGAGTCCAGCATGATTTGTGTGAACCGGATCTGGACTAGGGTTGCAAGGTGGAAGTGGTTAGCACTGTTGCCTCGCAGCTAGAAGGTCGCTGGTTCACGTCCCGGTGAGGACACCCGGGATCTTTCTGCGTGGAGTCTCCATGTTCTCCCCGTGCAGCGTGGGTTCTCTCCGGGTTCTCCGGCTTCCTCCCACAGTCCAGAAACATGCTGAGGTTAATTGGTGATTGTAAATTGTCCGTAGGTGTGAATGTGAGTGTGCTTGGTTGTCTGTCTCTAAGTGTAGCCCTGTGATAGACTGGTTACCTGTCCAGGTGAACCTGCCTTCACCCTGAGTCAGCTGGGATAGGCTCCGCCCCCATCACCCTAGTGAGGATTAAGTGATGTATAGATGATGGATGGATGGAGATCCAAGATCTTCGACATGCAGCGTTCCCTCTGGTGCTACAGAGCTAATCAAAGAGTCGGCAGGTTTTCTTTCCATCCAAATACTACACAAGGGATGTTTGTGTATAGATATTACACTAAAAGGATATGTCTAGACAAAAGTTGAAAAGTGCATACAAAAATGGCTAGCGATTTCCCCTTCATGGGTCACTGGGAATTTAAAATGCTGAATGGAAGCACAAGCCTCTGATGTAACCTCCCACTGAGAATAAAGCAAAACCAGCCGGTGGTTCAGGAAGTGAAACGCAGAATGCAAAACTGTAACGAGACTTGATGTGAAATATAAATGGAGGTGGTTTTTGCAGACGTTGAGGCCAAATGGGTTAGTTTGCTGCAACCAATTAAGAAAAAAAAAAGACATTCAGCAGCAGAATTACATGTCGACATGTTCTAGAACTTAAAATGCGGTGAGACTTCAGGCCAAGAAGTGGAAGAGGTGGTGCTTCACCGAGTGAAGAACACACAGCAGCAAAAAATACAAAAAAACAACTAAAAGACACGACTGATATTACAGACAATAGGAGAGAATTGGGCTCCATAGACTTTAATGCATTATATAACTCCTAATGACTCATAAAGTGTTTATGTCACGATGATGAGCGTAAGTACAGTCGATCGATGTGCAATACTGAGCATTCTGAAACATGAATGAAGTCTGTATCGTATACAATAGCAGAGATATAAATACAGTTGATGTCTATTGGATTGTTTTTGAATCTTAATAACTCAAAAAGTATAAAAGTTATCGATAAGAAAAGTCATAGCACCCATCTACAAAGAGTCCCGCACGGTCGACATGTCAATCATCGAGGCAACACAAAAGCTGCAGGAAGACGTACATTTCAAAGAAAGTCAGGTTTCTTGCTAATATTTCAGTATATATATGCAATCTTATGAAAATACTTTTTTAATTACGAATGGTTCAATATATGTAAATGGCGTAAATGGGGTTTGAGTTTCAAGTGAGCGATAAAAGGCACAGAAGAAGAAGAAGAAGAAGAAGAAGAAGAAGAAGTAAGCAAGAGAACAGGAGTGTGATTGCTGCTTTTAGCGCTCACACCAAATAATTACAAGTCAACAGCGACCTACTGTCAGAACATCTCAGAATCCAATACTGGTCGAAGAGCGACGTTTCGTAGCGACAAGGCAGCGCACAGTCACGTTTCTATATTCATATGCAAGCAGACGGTCCCGTCGCAGGACCGGGAGAATACTATTCAGTTACAGTTCAACTAACAAAACTAAACGTACGACGGACTTAGATCGGAGATAAAATAAAGTCAGAGGGTTGCTTTGCCTTCATCATGATCTGCTCCTTTTCCAATATTGCCGTGCTGTCGGTTTAACACCTGGAAGCATTTTTAAACAGCTAAATACTGATCCAGCAGAAGAGATCCAGTGTGCACCCACTGAGCTATGAGCAAACCTATTTCTACTGTGTGCAGGGATCAGAGTCTACACTCGTCGCATGTTTGTGCTGCAGCCCTGCAGCTCGACACGGAGGGGTAAGGCAGAGTAGTGCTTCTTATAACCTTAAGGGGGCGGTAAAGAGAGCGTCGGGGTCCAACTGCTGGTGTCTTGCTAAGGTTCAGGTCAGGAATAGGGGGTCTCCTTGCTTCGATCATGCTGCCTGTGGTTCAGGAGAGAAGTGTCTATTTAAACAGGAGTTGTTATGGGATTAGTTAAGTGCTGACGTGGCCGATGGGGAGAGTCTGTGTGTTGTGGCTGAGTGGTACGAGGATGGGAGAGCAAAAGCTTAAGGCGTCTTCTCTTCTACTCCGGCTGGGGAGCTGGTGTCTCGTTGGCGTTGTTGTCGGTGATCTTGTTTTCCAGCTCGTCGTCGGACAGCAGGTCCAAGGACGTTCCCTCCACCTGCAGCGTACGCCGGCCCGAGCGGCTGGAGGAGAAGCTGATGGGGCCGCCACGCCTGCAGGAGGAGGAGGAGGAGGTCAGGGAGAGCTCCATCAGCTCACAAACGTATGTTCAAAGGTAGAATGTTTCTATTGCAGACTGAAGTCCTTCTCTGGTCATTGATTCAACCCCTAAAAACTCATCTTTGTGCGTCAAAATATTTATTTCTTTAAAGTAAATCTTGTAATGTCATAAATCTCTGACTGTGTGACGGCGGATGCTTCTACCTGAGGCGATTCTTGAGTGTGTGAACCTCCCGGCTGAGACCCTCGCTGGCTTCGGTGGCGTCGTCCAGCTCCCTCTGGAGTTTCCTGCGAGACGCGTTGGCCCTCGTCGCCTCCTCTTCAGCCTCCTCCAGCTGCCGCTTCAGCTGCTTCATGCGAGAGTTGGCTTTTTCCACCTTAAACACACAAACACACATAAAACAGTTGTTGATGACGCTGAAAACATCTTGAACGTGAAAATATCTTAGTTTTTATTAAAGCCCGCTGCACACTGTATGATTTTCGGCTGTCCAAGACTAAAGATAATCGTGAGAGAATCGTGGCGATGTCTTTGATGATGGCTCTAAATTGGTGGTCCTGCGTTGTGAGACAGGTTCAAGGAGTCGGTGTCAGAAATGTGGGGTGATCATCTCACAGTGCTGCTGCAACCTAACGCCAGCTAACTAACCAACAGAAATGCAGGATGAAGTGACGCACTGATCAGCTCCCTTTGCAAAATTAGCATCCCAAGTTGGCCTCTCTTTCGGAGCCACGACAGCATCCATGTTCTCCTCCTCCGCCATCTTTGGGGATTTCTCTCCAAACACATAAATGCCACGAGGGCGAGGACTTTGTTCACGCTAGTGTCTTTTTCATGGATGGACAGTGCACGCTTATAACATTTTATTTGATTCATTCATGTCGACTCTGTGAATTCGCAAGATTGTTAAAATCACACAGTTTGCAGCAACAACACCAGCGGCGACAGACGTACTTGCTCTTTGAACTGGTCGGCGTGGCGACGCTCATCCTCCACCTGCATGCAGACCTCTTTCAGCTTCTTCTCGGTCCTCCTCACGATCTTGTTGGCTGCTCCTCGCTCCCTTTAGAGGAGAACATGTGAGTATTTTAGGCTGTTCTGAAATGTCATATCATTAGCTCATTGCCATGAGTTCTTACTTGGCCTCCTGCTCCAGCTGCTCCTCCAGCTGCGCTATCTTGGCCTCCAGGGCGGTGATGGAGGCCTTGAACCGGCTCTTCACAGAACCCTCCAGCTCGCCCAGCTTGGCCCGGAGCTCCTTGTTTTGACGCTCCAGCTGCTGACGAGAGTTTTCGCTTTTCTGGGCTGTGCTGCGCTCCGCACTCAACTCTGTAGTCATGGTGTCCAGCTGAAGGCAGAGAGGAAGGAGAACGGAGGAGGTCATGGAAAGAGGGAGGCAGGAAGTGGACTTAAGACAGTAGGACTAGTACTACTTTTGGACTCACATGCTAAATAAAAGTTTCTAGAAATTACTAGACATAATTTATCCAGTGAGGATACTCTGTTCTGGTAACACTCCACACCTGCATGGTGGTCTTTCTGAAGCGGTCGTTGAGCAGCTCCATGTTGCCCTGCTCCTCCTCCAGCTCCTCCTCCAGCTGGGCGATACGAGCCTCCAGCCTCCTCTTCTCATCCATCAGAGCAGACCTGACATCACACAAAGAAAAGAAATCTTACACACAGTCTGACACCAAAGTCAAAATGTGACATCGATCACTTCCGTGTGCCGACGAAGACGCCACACAAACACTGTGTGACAATAAAAATCCAGCCTGGAGAATCAAATAGGTAATAATGTCAATCTGTCTGGTGTTTACAAGAATCACATGCTACTGACATACATGTGTATGCAAGCGGTTGAGGTTAACGTACTTTCCAGAGGTGCTGTTTGAGATTTCATCCTGCAGCTCATCCCGTTCCTGCTCCGCATGGCGCCGACCTCTCTCAGATGCTGCCAGGTCCTGCACAGCACAAAGAGGTTATACTTTCTAGTGTGTCATTTTACTATGAGGCGGTTTGATGCATCAGCGTCATAAAAAAAAAACATAATTACCTATAAATAATGAGATAACAAACTCCAGTCATGTAGCACTTTGCTTAAAGTTACCACTGACTGAACAGTAAAAAAAAAACACTTGAAATCATCATTAAAAACTAAAGGACACAGATCATAGAGCAGAGTGGACAAGAATACATCAACACATGAAATGTCTCGACATCAGGCGTCCTGACCTCGTGCAGCTGCACAATCTCAGCTTCCAGACTCTTGAGTTTCTTCTCATTTTCCTTAGAAATGGCAAAAATATCATCTCTGGAGGCTCGGGCATCTTCCAGCTCCCTCTGATAGTCTTTCATTTGGGCCTGAGGGAGACAATGGAGTGGAATTAATGGAGAATAATGTCTTTAGTGTCACTGATGCGAACATGAGACTGACATCTGTACCTGTAACTTGCGCAGCTGCTTGATGGCTTCGTCTCGAGCTTTGTTGGCTCCTTCTATGTGGCTCTCGATGTCCTTTAAGTCCATCTCCAGCTTCTTTTTAGCAGCGACAGCCAAACCTCTCTGCTTCCTCTCGTCCTCCAGCTCTGCCTCCATCTCTCGCACCTGGAAGGAGAAGGAACGATAAGTCTTTAGTATGAAATGTACTGATGGCATATATACGCTACAGCAGAGCTATTATTTATTAAGTTAGATGTTAGGTTTCTTTGCACCTGCTTGACCAGCGCTCTCTTCTTCTCATCGTTCTGGTCGTCGCGGCCCTGCAGGTCTCTCTCGTACTGAGCCTTCATGGCCTGCATGTTGACCTCCAGACGCAGCTTGGCGTCCTCTGTGGCCTGCAGCTCGTCCTCCAGCTCCTCCAGCTGAGTCTTCATCTCCTCCAGCTGCTGCTCCAGGGTGCGTTTGGACTTCTCCAGCTCGTGGACCTGGGAGATTTATGAGAGTTATGGAAGAGCAGGAAGAGAGGACGGATGGAAAAAAGAAAGAAACATGCAGCATTGTTGTGGACACTCACGTTCTTGCCCACGTCGTCCTTGGAGCTCATCAGATCCTCCATTTCAGCACGGAGCTGCTTGTTGACCCTCTCCAGCTCCTCTTTGGCCTCCAGCGCCTCGTCCAGAGCTCTGGTCATGGACAGAGCTTTGGTCTCCTTCTCTCTGGCCTCGGCTTCAGCCCGGTCGCGCTCCTCGGCGTAACGGGCCGAGATGCTCTTCTCCTCAGCCAGCATCTGTGGAGGAGAGGGTGGACTGTGACTTTAGGACAATTTAATTTGCAAATTGTGATGTCTAGAATCTCAAAAAGTTCCAAAGTGTTGGACTAAGGGAGATCTAGAAGCAGTGGGTTGCTGTGGGTTTATTTTTTTTTAGCTTTGAATGAGCTCTTTATATTTTCTCTTTCTCAGAGTCGATCATGTTGGACCACCATGTTTCTACAGCAGTCCAGAAAAGACAAACCAAACACTGACTGTCGAGAGCCTTTAGTGTTTTCTGCATTATGTAAGTCCTCCTACATGCTTAGAGGTGTTGTGTGGAGGATTCAGTGACATCTAGCTGGAAGGTTGTGGAATGCAACCAACTCAAAACCTCTCACCTCACGCTTCCTCTTCTAACTGTACAACTAGAGGATTAAAAATGTCTCCATGACAAACTTACAACTGTACTGTAAAACGCAACAGAACGACTCCAATGAAGCGTGTTCTCACCTGGTCAAACTTCTTCTGCTTCTTCTCCAGGTTGGAGACGATCTGTCTCTGGTGATCCAAGTCCACGGTGAGATCATCCAGCTCCTGCTGCAGGCGGGTCTTTGTCTTCTCCATCTTCTCAAAGGCGATGGTCTTCTCCTCCAGACGCTGGCCGGTCAGCTCCATGTCCTTCTGCAGCTTCTTCTTCGTCTCTTCCAGGCCTTCTATTGTTCCAACATCGTCCTCGAGCTTCTTCTTGCTCTCTGACAGCTACAGCAACATCGCAATCATCAGAACAAAATGAAAACCGATGTTATTCACACACTGTTTCCTACACTAGAGATCACACGTCCTACCTGACTCTGCAGGGTCAACAGCTGCTTCTCCAGATTCTTGCGCGCCTCCTCGTCCTCCTCCTGCTGCTCCTGCAGAGCGTTCTTCTCCTCCTCCAGCTGACGAATACGACTGCTGAGGTTTAGTTTTTGACGAGTCTCTTCCTGGAGCAGCTCCTAAATGAAAACAAATGCTACAGTTAGTTAAAAAAAATCCTGGGTTCTGTGATTTCTTCATGATGCTCAGCGCTCAGAGATGTTGCACCTGTGTGTCCTGCAGCTGACTCTCGAGTCCAGCGACGTCTTTGGTCATCTTGATCCCCTTCCTCTCTGCGTCTTCCAGCATGGTGGAGACGTTGTCCAACTCAGTCTGTGTGGAGAGGATAAAACTAGGTTATTGCTTTAAATCAAATGTCTCTACAAAACAAATAAAGGCCAAATCAGAAACAACAAACACATTAAATCCCAACTAAAGATCTGCATGTTCAGATCTCTGTTCTTTCTAAGACAAACTCCTCCAAGCATCATAACATTTACACAAGTTTCTGAATGAATCCAAATCAACAGAATGCTTACAACTGATTATCAAGAGCCTTTGTTGTGCACAGGTTAACAGACAGCCACCTTTGCGACCTGATAATCGGCCTCTACTTTCCGTCTACGCCGCTCACCTGCAGCTTGTGTGAGCGGTCAGCCAGTTCCCCCTTGGACCTCTCTCCCTCGGTGACTCTGGCCATGAGCTCCTGCAGCTGAGACTCCAGCTTCTTCCTCTTGTGCTCGGACTCCGTCTTCGCCTGCTGCAGACTCTTCACCTCGCTGGCCAGCTCCTTGTTTGCGGTCTCCTGACTCTGCTTGGTCTTTTCCAGGTTAGCCTTGAACTGAACATGATCAACAACAAACATTAGCGTTATGAAATCAGAAGCTTTCTCTGGTGGATCTGACACATCCGTGACTGTGAGGAGGTCAGTTACCCTCTTGGCCTGCTCGAGCTGCTCCGACAGCTCCTCCAAGGCGGTAGCGTGCCTCTGACGCATCTCCTGGATCTGACCCTCGTGGTTTTTAGTCTCCTCCTCGATGCATTTCTTCAGCTCTGCGACCTCCTGCTCACGCTTGGTCCTACAGAGAAGAGCGACAGGGTCTGCAAAAAGCCTCGTTATCTAAGCTAAGGGTGAGCAGAAGGTAGAATCCAGTACCTGAGCTCCTGCTGGGCTGCGGTCGTGTCGAGCGTGTCCTCCAGTTCAGTCTTGAGGGCTTCAAGCTCTTCGCTCAAGTCCCTCTTGAGTTTCTCAGCCTTGTTCCTGGCCAGTTTCTCTGAATCGAGGTCCTCCTGCAGCTCAGACAGCTGGGCCTGCAGCTCCCTGACCTGCTTCAGAGCGTTGTTCTTGTGGCTGACCTCTTCTTCGCCCCTGTTGAGAACATCGAAGAACATGAAACTAAATCTTGGAAGGAAAGTGATCACACCAGCGTGGATATATCATCAGAAAATAGAAATGCAAAATAAGATGCAGATGAACTATTGCAAAAGAAAATTATTCATTTATTTCACTTAGAACGTAGGTCAGAAATCCTTCATGAATTATGTTTTTTTCACAGATGCTTGTCATGGTTCTGCCACAATGATGTTTTAACTAATAAATCATTGGTTAAAAAACACGAGCGATCACATGGAGTCCCCTGAATGAACCCAGGCTGTGGCGTAAAGGCTCCACTGGGTGGCAGCAGAGGCAGAATCATTAGTTTTCATCAAGCTGCTGATTCCTCCCAGCTTTTTTTTTTCTCTTGATGAAAGCTCTCATGCTGGGGAATGACCTAACATTTACCATTAATACCACACAAAATAATACGTTCACCAATCACGCAGCCACACACTGTAAACACATTCCAATGCAGTGAGAATCGGCGGATAAATAGCGGCCGGCACCAGGTTACAAAGCAGCCGGGGAATTATCACGGCTATTTTCTAACAAGATAATAAGATCACTGCTGTACTCTTGTCTGGACCGCTGTCAGCCCAATAAAATGTTCCGTGTAAAACGGTCGGTGTGAGCGTATCTCGCAGCGGCGGTAAAGGGTACGACTGTTCCGTGACGTCGTGCAGCACTTATCTCATCATGGAGCAGAATTTAAACGACTAAATATTAAAACCCTCCGAACCTCAAGCAGCTTCTGGGTGCTTTTTTTGGGGGGCTCATTTTTTCTTTTTCTTTTTTTGGCCTTTGTGCCTTTATTCGATAGTGATAGTGAGAGAGAGACAGGAAAGTGGGGGAGAAGAATGGGAGAAGGACGTGTGGGAAAGGGTAATGAGGGGGATTCGAACCCATGACCTCCACATTGGGACTGTAGCCCTGTACATGGGACGCCAGCTCAACCAGGTGAGCTATAGTGGTGCCTTGGGGCTCATTTTTAACCCTCCTATTAACTTCAATTTACTGACATCTTTTATCCTTGGGTTCAACTTGAC
>NW_007578094.1:510141-512184 GCF_000690725.1 Stegastes partitus | reverse complement strand
TGATGTCTCAGTTTCTCCTACCTCGTCTGCATCATCTGCTGCTCCTCTTCCTTCTTGCCCAGCTGACCTTTAAGCTCTTCTATCTGGGACTGCAGCTCGCCTATCTGGTCCTGGAAGTCGGAAGTCTCCCCATCCAGCTTCCTCTTGGCCTTCTCCAGCTCCTGGCGGGTCTTCTCCTCTTTCTTCAGTCTCTCTATGTGAGAAGAAAAGACAGCGGTTTAATATTCCATGACACGTTTCATTGAAGTGTGGTGGAAACGATGGTGTATTCTGTATTTCGGTTCACTCCGTTACCCTCCAGGTCGACCATCATCATCTCCTGCTTATTCTTGACCTTTCCCAGGTTCTTCGCCTTCTCTTCCTCTTCGGCTAGCGTCGAAGTCATCTCGTTGATCCTGTCCTCAAACAGCTTCTTTTCCTAACGAGTGAAGACAGATACAGGAAGGTTAGCGCACAGATAGCCTCGCAGATAAAACAAAAAAACCTCCAGCGGCATCAACACCCTTTTCTACCCAAAACTCTTTGCTTTGCAGACGATCAGCGACTTCTCCGTCTCACCTTTTGAAACTTAGAGTTCTGGTCCTCTAGCAGCAAAATGTCCTCTTCAAACTTCTTCATCTTAGCTTCAGCTGTCACCTTCTCCAGCTGCAGCTTCTGCCTGGCAGCCTCTTCTTCATCCAGCTGTTCTTCCAGATCCTGGATGTGGGACTGCATCTTTTTCTTCTCGGTCTGCATTCCTTGGGTCCTCTCTTCTTCTTCTTCCAGTCTGGACTCCAGGTCGTGCAGGATCTCCTCCAGCTCTTGCTTTTTGGAGGCCAGGCGAGCTCTCATCTCTTCGGCCTCCGCAAACAGCTCCGTCTCCGCCTGCAGCTGCTCCGCCAGGATGTTCTTCTCTTCCATTAACTGCGCATAAATAACGTCAACGCCTCAGTTATGTGCTCGATATAATCTGACAACAACGCTGTAGTTGTAACCGACCTGCTGATGCTTCCTCTCCATCTCCACCAGCTCTCCCTCCACCTTCATCTGCTTCTCCTTCACTTTGACCAGCTCCTCGTCTTTAGCCTGCATCTCCTCCTCCTGCCTGGTCACCTGCAGCAGTGGCTTCACCTGTAAAGAGACGAAGGGCCTCAGCGCTTGTGCGACAGTGTGAAATGATCGTTTTTTCTCTTGGACCTTCACTCACCTTAGTGAAGAGTCTCCACCACTGCCAGTGACGCAGCTTCAAGTAGGCGGCACAGTTTCTCTGAAGAACCTTTAACGCGCTGAGCTGCTGCTGCTTTTTAGCAAAGGCCCTGAAGCATCAGAGGAGAACAAAGACTGAGTGGGACAACAACAAAATCTACATTTTGTGATCCGATTTGCACAAACGAGGGTTCAACATTTCTGCAGGCAGCAGCTATGAAGCAAAACCTTACTTGCGTGCCAGATATCCTCGACAGACGGCCTGGAAGTAAATGATGATGTCGGTGATCTTCAGGTCCCGCTCTTCTTCTAGGTGAGCCAGGACTCCAGCCCTGAAGAAGATCTTGCTCTGGCCGATACGGAAGAGATTTCCGTCCAGCTCCAGTGCTTGAATCTACCAAACAGAGGGAGACATGAGGAAGACGTGGCTGAAATGGGAGCAGATCATTTGCAAAACCTATTTTCTATTTCAACATGACTACTTCAATAACAAAGTGACTCCTAGCTGTTTGTGTGCTGTTTGCAATAATAACATTTTGGATCGGTGTTTACCATTCTCTCACAGGCCTGCTTGCCATCCATGAAACCTTTGGGAATGGCGTTTGGAGTGAGGATCTCATACCTTGATGCAGAGACACAGAGAGAGAAAGAAGCTGAGGTGAGGTGTGTCTTTTGTGAGTGACAGGACGAAACTACAGAGAGCAAATGACTTCACAGAAAGGATAGAAAGTCAAAGAATGACATGACATCAGTTGTTTATTCCAAAGACCACGAGGCTTCTAGGAGCCACATATCATGTCATACAGATTAAAAAAACACATTTCTTTAAGGTTTATCTATTCACAAAGACGTACATGT
>NW_007578094.1:470842-509690 GCF_000690725.1 Stegastes partitus | reverse complement strand
CTGAACTCCTGGAAGACGATGCGGTTGGGGAATCCCTGTCTGCAGATACGGATCCCCTCCAGCACACCGTTACACCTCAGCTGGTCCAGAACCAGGTGGGGGTCCAGCTTCCCAGCCTGAGTGAGGAACACGATGATGTCTTAGTAAAGGTTCTGTGTAAATGCACTTCACTTAACAAGAGCATCTCATCTAGACTCGTTGATCAACAGATGTAGTGATCACGAGTCTCACCCTTTTCTCGTGGTTGGGGATGATGCAGCGGACGAAGTTGGGGTTGGTGTTCCTCAGCGTGGCCATCAGTTTGGACAGCTGCTCCTTGTACAGCTGCCCCACGGTGCGGAACATGCCCTTCTTGGTCTTGTAGGCGGCACCAAACGCCGTCTCATTCATGCCCGCAACCTGGTCCAGACCCACGATCCGGTCAACTGGGGAATAAAAAATTAGACGACAAGGAGTAATGAATGGAGGGCTTTATGTATTGACGTCTTCGATGGTGGTTTTAACTGATAGAAAAAACTCTTTAATGAAGGAAGAAAAGAGAAAATCCAAGGAAGTGAGGCTTTCATTGGTGTTTGAATGAAATGTGAAAACTGCCAATAAAGGTTGATGCGTTCAGCGGAGCAGGGTTTGCTCTTTTCTGTGAGACAAAGCATGAAGACGGACAACACTGTCGGCTGGTTTGATTGTACAGGCAACATTAAAGGTAGAGTCTGTTATTATGGAAAGAGGCTGTTGATATCTGGCTAGTTAGCATTTAGCTAGCTAGCATGTTGTCCTCTCTCGCGTGCACAAATGTGACTTTCCGCTTTTTAACAATATAATTTTTAACAATAACTGTTTTTCATTGTGAGAATTCACTTAGAGCTAGATAAGCTTTTTTTTTTTTATTTTAAACAATACAAACAGAAAGGCCTTACCTGGCTCCACATTCAAGCAACAGTTGTCAGAATAATTCTAGGCCACCAGTAATAACAGAAGATTTTTAGTACCAGAGGTTTTAAACACAACTGGAGCTGAGCCATGCAAAGCCAGAGGGGAGCTTTTAGACGGGTGCACAGTGCAGCCATGACAGAACATGGAACCAATGAGCCCTCCGGTGCAGAGGATGAGAGGCAGCCGGTGGTACACAAAGTGTTTCTATCATTCACCTGGAGCTTCATGGAGCCCAGACACATTGTCATAGAAAGAGGCTCTCTGAAACGTCTGAATGTCTACAGCAACAGAGACACAGACAGAGAGAGAAGACAGGAGAGTAAGAGAGAAAAAGAAAGTGGGCGTGCAAACACGCCCACCATTCATCCACTCACACTCCCACAGACATACGTTCACAGCACAGGTTAGGATTTAAAAAGGACTGAGAGGTAAATCCACTGCAGTACTACGATACACATATATATTATCAAAGCCATGCTATCATTTAAAACGTGTGTTATTTTAGCTTCTCAAGCTTCTCGGCTGCCTTATTAGCTTTCTGATAAGCTCAGAGATTAGTCCAGAAAGTGTTATACAACCATCTATACGACCAGTCTGTGACTTCTTAAGAATGTCAAATGAAAACAAGGATTCTCAGGGTCATGGCTAACGTCTGAGGGAAAAATTAAGAAGGTTTCACTGGAGGAGAATACACAGCATTAATAACAAATTCATGTTTTTGCTGGCAAAAGTCATCCAACATTAGACAAACCATAAATCAGCCTGCTAGCTCTGACGGTAGCGAGAGAGGAGAGAAACTGTTCATCAAACACGAGTTAAACTCAAGATAAAAAGTGACGGGCAACATCTTTCTGGACTGATACAGACACAGTAGATAGACTCACATATCTCACTACGCTTCTGTACATTTGAATGAGCCTCTATAACACGAGACTCACCGTCTTTCCAGAGCTCAGCCACAAACTTGTCGGTGGACTGGTGCAGCAGCGTGGCCACGTTGTCGTTCAGAGGATCCATGTTCTTCATGAGCCACTCGTCGGCTTTGTAGTCGACCTAAAGGAACACGAGGGATTCATCGTTTTAGCTGCTGCACAACAGAAAAGGCAAAACTAGCATGTTGACATAAAACCCCAAAAGGAAAAAACCTTATCATTTAGTTACACACAGTTTGTCAAGTAAACAGAAGAAAAGCAAAACAATTCAGGATATAAACGATATTTTTTGTTTTATTTATTTGACCGTTATTTTACCAGGTAAAAATATTTGAGAACCAGTTTGCAAACATGACCTGGCCAAGAGGCACCGGCAGGAACAAATACACATTTAAACTACAGACACAAATAGACACATAAACATAACATAGAACAAAAGTAAACAAATGTGCATGTGAGTGAAAAAAGGTGTGCATGAGGTGTAAGAAAGTGTGTGTGTGTATAAGTATATAAGTAAAGTCCGGCGTGATCAGCAGCAGCAACAGTCGACTACAATCTGTTGGATTTTAAGCTTGAAGGTGGTGAGCGGAGACAGAGGTGCAAGTTTGAGAGTGTTTTGGGAAAAGAGTTATGGCCAAAAATAGCAGCGGTATCGGGGATGATGAGCTCTATGTATTCACTAGACCTAGTATGATGAGGATTATGGGCGACGTGAAGAAGAGAGGACCGGTAGGGAGGTGTCTTAGCCAGAGTTGACTTGTAAATGAAATGAAACCAGTGGTGAAGCCAGCGAGTATGAGGGGAAAGCCGCCTCACCAGTTTATAGAGGTCACAGTGGTGAGTGTAGAAGGGCGCATTAGCGGCAAATGATGTCGCCATAATCCAGAATCGGGAGTATTGTCATCGTGACGAGGGCGTGTTTAGCAGCATGAGTGAAGGAGAGGAAGGCTTATCTGGCTTGAGTTTAGTCTCAAGACTGTTAATGTGATATGTACGGATGATGGACACAACATAAAAATTATTCCATACAATGTTTGAAAGTTTGACTCACAAACCTCTATGAAAAAGTAATTAAAATTTGGTTGCATGAACAAAGCCCAAGCGCGCTACCTGCTGAGCTGCCCTCAATAATAGAACTGGATAACTGAGACTCTTACCGTTGGCTTCAATCTTAGTCTTCCAAGGCTCACTATGCTGTGATTTTGAGATCATTACTTTATCCTAATTTACTATTATTTACGCCTGTAATTGTATTTTATGGCGGTTCCATTCCAAGTGATGTGGTAAAAATTAAATTAAACCATATTTCTGCTGGTCTTTCCTCAAGATAGGTAATTAAAAATGATCAATAATTATTGGTATTGCCTGAAATTAAACATTTTATTGTGATATATTTTTCTGCTGGATCATCCATCCATCATCTCTACACCTTAATCCTCACTAGGGTCATGGGGTGCTGGAGTCTATCCCAGCTGACTCAGGGTGAAGGCAGGTTCACCTGGACAGGTAACCAGTCTATCACAGGGCTACACTTAGAGACAGACAACCAAGCACACTCACATTCACACCTACGGACAATTTACAATCACCAATTAACCTCAGCATGTTTGTGGACTGTGGGAGGAAGCTGGAGAACCCGGAGAGAACCCACGCTGCACGGGGAGAACATGGAGACTCCATGCAGAAAGATCCCTGGTGTCCTCACCGGGATGTGAACCAGCGACCTGCTAGCTGTGCGGCTAACTGTGCTAACCACTGAGCCTTCTGCTGGATCTCACAGCAGCCTTAATTAGCATCAAATCATATTTTCATGTAAACTCTCCTATAAGCATCTATTCTTTTCCTCTTCTTCACTGTTCTACCACAACATTTACAGTGTAAAAAATAAAGTGATTATAAAACATAAATTCAGAGGATTGGTTTTCGATCTCGTCACCTGTCTGCAACAGTCTAAACTGACAGCTAGATCTGGCACCAGTACCGTTTCCAAATACCACTCTGCAGTTGTTTTAACCTCCACGCAGCACCAGATGTGCTCTGTTCGCTATCTCAGACCACACAATGAGTGGTAACAAGTTCAGCCAATCACAGGAAATATCTGCATTCAATACTGACGTGACAAGAGTCTCAGTTGGATTACACCTCAATCACTGGCTAATTACACAAGGGCTAAAATAAGGGCTTTATATTATTTGCACATTGTGTTTGATTGGCAGTGCAGCCGGGACGCCCAGCCACAGCGCGTTGGGCTGGGATTAGTCTCTGAAACACGATGATGACTCGTACGTGTTTTTCAAACATCTGACAAACTATGAAGAGTATTGGATTAGAGCAGAACATAATAAGTAAATGACACGGTCAGCAACCTGAGACCAAGAATGTGAGATCTGCATGTGGGTTTAATCAGGATCCTGGAAAAGCAAACTCACATCTTCCTTTCCTCTTCAGAATCACTCTGTCATGCAGGATTTATTTGGTGAAGTTTAAACTTAATCCTGGGACCTAGTGTTGAACGCTGGATGCTAAATATCTGTCTGAGTCGTCCACCTGTTTGTCAGGGTGAGGATCAGGACTGACGTTGACGGATGGTCCTTACCGTGCTCATAAACACATGTGCATTGGAGGAAAAAAGAGAGACAGGTAACCCATAATTAAACTATCACTCTGCTGCTGATATCAGATTTCTGACTTCTCTGGAATGCTTCGAGTATCGCTTTCTCTTCACAAACCGCCACTCAAAGGTGAAAGTTGAAAACCGCCGTTATGTAACCGCCAGGCATCAAAGGCTCAATGTCACACCAATGTGAACCAGATGTGGGTTTCCTGCAGCAGCCGTGAGACAACTGGGCTTTTGTTTTAGCGCACTGACCTGGATAACGGTGCCATCAGAGGAGCAAAGTTTGTGCCTCGGAGAAACACGGGCCAGAAGCAAAGTTGTAAAGAGAACATGGAAAAACCCAAGGCTTTAAAAATTGCTTCCACTTTAGTTTTTGCCTCGTAGAATACATTTTTAAGTGCAGCGATAATCAGAATGCAAGACACTTCAACGGCGCTGATATACGTACCCTGCCAGCGTAGTGGATGATGCAGAAGTCAGCTTTGTCCTTTAGCTGACGTGGCTTCTGAAACTTGGTGTGTGTTCCCTGCTCCTGCAGCACTTTGTCTACAAATGTCTTGTCAGTGGCCTTGGGAAACCAGCACTCCTCGTCCAGCAGAGCCAGGATACCAGGAGGATTAGTCTGAGAAGACAAACGGGGTTCAGTACAGTGCATTCATAGTAGCGGGCGTGCGTACACGGCGTGTTCTCACTGACCGGCCTCTCGATGAGGTCGATGCAGGGCTGCAGGTCGAGGCCGAAGTCGATGAAGCTCCACTCGATGCCCTCCCTCTGGTACTCCTCCTGCTCCAGGATGAACATGGTGTGGTTGAAGAGCTGCTGCAGCTTCTCGTTGGTGTAGTTGATGCATAGCTGCTCAAAGGAGTTCAGCTGGAAACAAAAAAAAGAAGTGAAAAGCAGAATTTAGTTTTGGTGAAATGTTTTTCTTGGGGATCATTGTTTAAACGGGACTGATTGTTTATATAAACAGATAAAGAATGTGCTTTAACTCCTCTGAACCCAGAAACCTGCCAGCAAGCTTGGAAAGCGTGTTATGTTCCACTGGAAAACTGAAAACCTGAGCTCAACGTTGGAATATTTTGTACAAATCACTTTATTCGACACGTCTCGTTCAACAAATCGTTTACAACAGATTCTGTGACAAAAAATTCTGCGCTCCTTGACGTAAAGCCGTTAGTGGATCAGCTGTGGCCAATAGTCATGTGACAAAAACTCAGGGACTGTTAGGCTGAACTGCAGCAAGGAGACAAGTATGGAAGCAAATCAGAAATGTAAGTAGTAAAATATCCACACTAAGTAGAGTTGCCATTCTTGTCCAGCAGTGGCAACACCTGTGGACACTTGAAGAGTTCATTTGCAAAAACAGATAACTCAGAAAACTTTATTTTTTTGTTGTTTGCTTGAGATAATATCAATCAATCTGAAGCTGAGTGGATTTGACTCAGTAGAAATGACAAAAATAGAGACAACTGATTGATGATTGATAATGTCTCAGGTAGATGATGGATAGGTGGGTTTTCTGAAGGTTTGTGAAGATGGAGTTTCTGTTTTTGCAAATGAACTCTTCACTTCTTTTTTATGATGTTGCACATGTCTTCTCTACTTCTATCCATAGTTGTGCTGTTTCCATCGAGAAGCAGGAGTGTTTACGGTAGATTATTATGATTACAGGGAAAAACGAGTCCAGAAGAACCAAGCACACCCAAAAACCACTTTGGACTGAGAAGGTTAATTTGCATGAACTGGATAAACTAATCAAAAAATGTCAAATGTTCAGTCGAGCCTCATCATTGGTTTGTTTTATGAAGGAAAAGAAGTGCAGCAGCTCACTTCATAATCTGTGTAAAAGCTCTTGTTAGTATTGAATCACTTCGATCAGCACCTCAAAGATCTCAAAGCCGGCGATGTCCAGGATGCCAATGAAAGACGCCCCCTGTCGCTTGGTCCGGTCCAGGGCCTTGTTGATGCGGTGGACCAGCCAGCGGAACAGCCGCTCGTACGTCGCCTTGGCCAGCGCTTCAACAGCAAAGTCGGCCTGAGGCAAAACAAAGAGCGGGAGATGAAAGACGTTATTAATAATACATGTGAGACACGAGTGCAATACAGGAATTTAAAACTCTGCGTGGCTGCTTGAGTCTGGAATGTGGATTAATCTCAGTATGACATCAGACAACGGGCTACAATTAGGACGATCCATTAGCCAGATGGTGTGGATGACGTGTCCAAACACATGCTTTGGATTTGCAAAAAAAAAAAGAAAAAAAAGATGAAGTATCGTCTAAACAGGATGATATCACAGCACAAAGTGGAACCGAATATTTTTCAGGTTTAAAAAATATGGAACGCAAACATAATTGTGGTTTAACAGATTATTTGAATGAGTTAAAATTCAAGCAAACTGATGATTGATCAAAAATACAAAACATTCCCACGTTTCTGCTTCCAGTTATGAGAGTTTGGCTTTAGTTTTTTTTTTAATTTTTGGGGTTTTAGAGAGTTGATCACGTCTTTCTCTTTAACTCAGCGGAGACAGGAATGGATGGACTGATGGAAATGGACTGCTGATGAAAACAAGCAATTTGAGTTTTAGAAAATAATCTCCATCTCAACCGAACCTTCAGCGGCCTCCTACCTGTTCTTTGGTCTGGGCCTTCTGCACGTAGTCGCGGCCCACTTTGATCCTCGGGGTGAGGATGGCTCTCGTGAACTCCATAACATTCATTCCGAGCAGGTGGCAGAGCTTCTGCGCCGCTGGGAGGAGAAGGGAACATCAGGCATGCGGCTTACTGCATAATGCAAATGCTGATTTCATTCCAGGGTGTATAACACCAGCTTTTATAGAATAACACCACATCTGTAACTCTCTTATGAATTTAAGTTTGATGCTGGGTTCAAAAAATCACATTAAAACTCACACAGAGACTCCTGAAAGCAACACCGCCTGACGGATGCACCAAATGTTTGCATATCCTGGCTGCACTGTGAGTGAATTACTTCTTTAAATGAGCAATATGTTTAATGGGCCCTGAGAATTTAATAATACAAGCTGCATATGCGTTTATATGGGCATTTCATTTGACTCCTTTCTATGTGACGAGGACGCAGGACAGTCTGATGTTGCTGACCAGATCCAGACGTTACAAGCCCTCCTATATAAGGAGACGCATCACGGAGCTTCAGCGTAATCGTGTTTCTTATAACGCGTGTGCTCACAGTGAATGAGTAAATCGTGTGAGCGTGTAACACGTGGACGGCTTTACGCCACCTGTTGTGGTGGAAGCTGGAGGCTCACAGTCATCTCACATTCTGGATTAATGACTGATACCAGTGTGTGTTTATTTGGATTGTGTACCTGTGTTCTCGGGCATGGAGGCTTGGTCGGTGTTCCTCTCCTTTTTAAAGACGATGTTGCCGAACTGCAGCACCGCAGACACCACCTTCAACATGCCTGGAGAGGACAAGACGAGAACGCTTTGTTAGATAATGCCAGAGAGGAAGAAAGAAGCAAGAGTGTGCTTTGTTTTAAGGGAACATCTGGAAGCATTACTCACAGACGATCTCATCGTGGGAGAAGCTCATGATGTGCATGGCCTCCATCGTCTCCTGGAAGTTCTCCTTGTCCTGCTGGCCCGGGATGGGAATGTTCCCATTTGATAGGAAACGGTAGTTGTTAAAGCCTTCGAGGAGCAGGTCCGCTGAAGAGAAAAGCAAACACAGATGCTTTTTATAGAGGTTTTCCCATTAAAGATGACTTAAACGGCCGTTTAAATCATCATCTTTTTAGCGTTTGCAGTCAGTTTGTCTTAGTTCATATGTGTGTTGCATGCTGGAATCATTGTGTACTTATTTCAGCCTGATAAAGTCAGAACTTTTATGAAAATTGGACTGTTTGATGGAAGATTACAGTGAGGTATGTGCCAGCGTCCATTTTTAGAAAAAGGCAATTCAGCCACCACACGGAGTAATTACGTAAGTGACGGAGGGATTGCGTGGCCTTTTAAATCCTCTAGTTCATAGGAAAAATATGCTGTAAAGGGCTCACTTTTTAGTGTCTGAATATGCATCACCGTGAAACAATGTGCTAACAAGGAAAATTAAAAGTTAACAAGAGAGAAAATTTTGTTCTGCTGGCTCTAACTCGAACCAGCTCTCCTAAAGCTCTGCTCCTCGCCTGAAGCAGATTAACAGAATCTCTCTGTCACTGCTTTAAAAACGATGTTTATCCCGATCGGTCACTCACTTCGAAGATGCTCTCCAGCTCCTGCCAGCAGGCGGTAGAAAATGTGAAAGGTCCTCTCGTCTTTGGCCTGTCTGATGGCCCTCGACTTCTCCAGAAGATCTGAGAGGAAAAGTTAAGGACTGACGAAAACCACAGCATGAAAAATAAACATACTTTTACTGACGAGGAAGAAACACCTGCTTGGACTGGAAAAGTTCTAATTTTTTGGTAATTGATTGTGTAAACTTTAGCAGCTAGCACCTCAAATCAAGAAAGTCCTCAGCACCAATGAAACAACAAATTTGTGAAAAATCAAATCTTTATTTGTTCTCCAAACAAATTCACACATAAGGAGTCTTTTCCATTCTTTTCTCACCAGGAACAACAAACTTGAATTTAAAAAAAAAAAAGAGATATAACATTGAAGAGTTAATTTCATCTGGATAAATGTAAATATCAATATATCTGCACCTTCAATACTCTTGTAAATAATACTACTTATTTAAATTTAACTGTAATTCTTCACTCCACAATATTTTTTGCTTCTGCTTTGCACTATTACAGTTACTTTTATTTTTATTTATATATTTATTGTTGCAGCAACCCACCAGAACAAATTCCTCGTGTTGTGTAAACTATACCTGGGAATAAATCTGCTTCTTATTTCTTTACACCTCACTGAGCTCTAGATTCGTCTGGGAAACACGCATAACGGGATTCTTGTGGTGCAGCACAGGCTGTGGTGAGTCTCTATAAACTCGAAGCGTACCCCGTCTTTAAGCTCTTTGTGTTTTAAGCACTCAGTGTGTCCCGGTAATAAGGATACAGGTTTCAATATTGGCCCCAACGATGTAGCCGGTGACATCAAAGTTGATTCTGATAAACTTCCCCTGCAGGAAACAACACGCACAAGTTAGAAAAAAAGGTTATTGAACTTCACAGGATAGTTAAAAAGCCGATGATGCCAGCGTGTTCGTATGCGAGCGCGTGCAGCTGTCATCCATCTATTTTCTTCCGCCTCGTAGCGCAGCTGCGTTTTAAATATCACCTTGTGGATTCTTGCAGATGACAGAATCGCAGCGAAGAACAAAATGCCTATATTAGGAAATGCCAGGTTAACAGGTCAGAAAGAATCTCAGGCATGTCTGTGGTTTCCTGACCGTGTGTGTGTGTGTGTGTGTGTGTGTGTGAATGTGTGTGTGCCCATCTGTCTCCTGGTATTCACTGAGACAGCCGCTGATTCATGTGGACCTCAGCGCCGTGGCGGGTAAACTCGACCACGGCGCTCGGCGAGTGTGAGAAGTTGTCACAACATTATCAGAGATAATATAATAGAGAAGCACGGCATCAGTCCACCTTATAATAAAGACTTATGAAACCAGACCTACGAAAATATTCAGATTTTTATTAAACATTCTCATATTACATAATTATATTTTTAAAAAGCTCCATTCAAGAAATAATGTCATTTGTTCTCTTGTTAACTGAATTAGATGAGAAAACTGATGCTGCTCAGTCATTTATCCAAATGTGAAGAAAATCCACCAACAAACCTCTAAAAAGCTCACAAACCGACACGTTGTCTTAAAAGCCGACACGAGTACGACATGCTGTGGCTTACTGGCTGTCATGTGCCTGGTTCTTGGCAGAGAGCAGCAACTCCCTGTTGTTCGACTACCAAAGAAGTGAGCTAGAAGGTTTTAATTGGCGATCACAAGAAGGTCTAATCGGTGTGGTGTTTTTGTCTTTATGCTAAGCTAAGCTAACTGGCAAGTAGACTTAACTTCATATTCACCATACAGACATGAAACCGGGGTTTATCTTTTCATTCATTGAGCTCTAATAACTAATAATACCGTTTTATTTATCCCAAATGAGAGCAAAACAGCTTAATGTACAGTTTTAAAACATGAAAGCTATTTGGAACCATCGCTTTTACAAATCTAATTTTGAGGATTGTATATTTATATAGAATTATATCAGAATACATTTCAACCCTCGAGTTAAAACAAGCACTAAAGATGTTAAACACAAACAAATACTATTTTTATAGTCTACATAGTCAACTGGCAATAGAAGCATGTGTGCTTTGGGGCTTCAACTCATGATTTTTTATTCTGTTGTTTAATCTGCGAATTAGTTTCTCAGCTAATCAATTGTTTGGTCTATAAAATGGCAAAAAAAACTTTAATTGGTGTGTTGAAAAGTTCAAATTAACGCCCTCAAATGTCTTGTTTCATCTGCAACCCAAAGACATCTACAGTTATTAAATACAAGGAGGAATTCTTAACAACTGACCCAATCCTCAAAACTTCACACTCCCCATCAGGGAATCAAACCCCGGTCTTCCACATGACAGGCGGAGATACTGTCCACTATAGTATAGTGGACAGTATCTCCTATAGTATAGTGACTATACTAACGAGGACTGGGTGCTCCCCTTTCAAAGTGGAACAGAAACACTAACGGTTTCAAAACTTTTTAAATGAATAATTACTTGATATTAGGAACATTTCTTTATGTCTGTGAAGATTCTCAGTCATCCAGGTCATGGTTGTTCTTGTGGATTAATCGTAGCAACTGGACTCGCTTGAGTTCCTTGAAGACGTTCCACCTCTCATCCAAGAGGCTTCATCAGCTCTGACTGACTAGTTGGGAGTTCCAGATATCCTTAAGGAGTCATTAACACCTGAGTTTCGGTTTCAAACTCAGGGAGGACAGACAGTTTGAGAGAGGGTTGAAAGAAGTTATCTATGTCAAACTGGACAGACCATCCCTCAACAGAGGTGGAGGTCTGAGGCGTCACCTCTCATCTGTTTACAATTCAGTCCTAAGATCTCTCCCCAGGAAGCTGAACCCACATCCACATCTAGCCACAACAGACCCTAATGAACCTCATTGTGTCAGGAGGAGTACTAACGACTCACATAACAAGGGGGAGGAGCAACAAACCCCCAATTAAAACCAAAACTCAGGTGTTAATGTCTCCTTAATAAGTATCTGGAACTCCCAACTAGTCAGTCAGAGCTGATGAAGCTTCTTGGATTGGACGTCTTCAAGGAACTCAAGCAGTTGCTACGATTAATCTACAAGAACAACATCTCTTTATGCACATCTGCTCAGGTGATTCTGTTTCCCTTCTGCTATCTGTACACATGTTTACATCAACAGAGCGATAACTGAAGCGGTAACTCACAAAGCGAGACGAGTTGTCGTTCTTCACCGTCTTGGCGTTGCCAAAAGATTCAAGGATGGGGTTGGCCTGCAGGAGCTGCCGTTCCAACTCACCCTGTGGAGGAAGACAGAGAGGTAAAGAAGCCAGCTCGCTGTCAGACAATCCTAACGCCTGGTACTGCGTAAATTAATCTCCTTTATTATTACCATTAATCAAATATTTCTGCGTCTCCAGGACTTACACAAGCTGGCAAGGCAGAACCAGAGAGAGCAGAAAAACGGAGCCAAGTCAATATGCAACAGCAATCTTTCAGACAGACAGCGATTCATCATGGCTCCGTTGGCTTCACTTTAGTCAGCTGCAGCACAATGTGATTTCTGTTGAGGGAACTCGACGGGGCCAAGACAACCAAACACTCGGACAGAACCCGTGAAACCACAAAAGCACTGCAGCGAGTGTGTTTTGCCACATGCCCTATAGTGAGCGGTTAGTTTGTGTTGATGAGTGAGAGGCTTCTTCCGGCCTGCGCATTCCTCTGGTGGTGATGATATACCCTCTATATATCCAGAAAGCGTACCACCCGGATGGTAATGATGGCTTCCTCCCAAATCTCAATTGGCGGTTGATAGGCGGTTGGGACATTCCCTGCGGCCCCTGAAACCTTCAATTCCCCAACACATGACACAGTCGCCTCTATCCAGGGCACCGGCAGCATAAAAATAGCCTCTACTGCACATCAGACCCTGCCTTGACTGAGGAGACTCCTCTGGACTCCGACTGCCCAGCAGGAACAGAGTAAGTTCTGCTTGAACTCTGACTTGCTGGCAGATCCTGCAGGTTAGCGATCAAAAGAATATAGGACACTCCTCCTTAAATCTGTTGTTGAATAGAAGACCAGAAAATTAAGACTGATGCTCAGTAGGTGCACAACACACAAATGCAACAGCCTGGTTCGCTTCCTGGTCATCTATATCTTTGTTGTACATCTCTTCTCATTTCCTGTCTGGTTTTCTACTTATGTTTTCCAATAAAGACAAGAAATAACACCTCAAAGAAACAGAGACAACACTAATGCTTTGGCATTTATAGCACAGATAGAGCAAAAAGAGTTTTCAGGCTCATGAAGGTGGTTTTATTTTAACCTGCTAAGTCACCATGGTAACTGATGCTGCACAGCTAACCTGGTCTGGAGGAGGTTTGATTAGAAAAAAGCTGCTGCATTGAGAGCCCACTGAGTGTATGTTAGCTTACACGACAGCTTCCTAATAGCATTTCGCTGTTGCTTTATCTTCAGTAACAGTGCTTCTTGACTCTCCATAAAAACAACCTGTTTGTCTAAAGCATGCAGCATGCTATCCATTTGGTGCGAATGAAGAGTCAAATGACTTCTTTGGGAGTGACCACAGAGCCCGATAACAAAAACCAGAAAGCTGTTGTGATACACACAAGCCAGCTAACACAACAAATGTCTCGCAATGGTGCATTTGCTTTGTAGTACGATTCAAAAATGCAAAACATCACAGAAACAAGAGTTTCCTGATTAACAAGACTGAGCTCTTGTAGTTTTCTAAATACAAGATCTAACCTGTCTGGCCAGACACATGGGCCACACATGGGAATATGATATACAGCACCCTTTTGCAGAACTTAAAGTATTAAGAACAGAAGAATCTTCATGGAGCATTTCAATATCGTCTCTGTAAATCTAAACGTGTTGACACCTACATGCAGACACAGGTGACAGAAGGAGGGAGTAATCGTTTTCCTCCATAATTTGTTTCCCTGTAATCTTACAAATTCTGAATAACAGAGAAACTGGTGCATAAATCCCGGTAGAGACGGCGATCCCATTCATCTCTCCCTCTGAGAGAACCATGAAAGTCTTCTGCTCTGCTTCACCTCCTCTCCACTACTTCTTCTTCCCCCCTTTTCCAATCTGCTTTCCTGTACCATATCTCTGCTCTCACTCAATCCCTGGCTCGACATTCCTCTGGCCTGTGCTCAGAGGCGGCGGCCGTAATGCAATGCAGAGGCAGAGCAGAATTAAGGAGTTCAGTGTGGACGGTGTACTCTGGCAGGGGGGGAGCGCCGAGGCACCGAGTCGCAGCTACTCACTCTCAGCTACTGAAACGCAGCATATTAAACAGGCATTTACTCAGATCGGGCGCGCTCAGAGCTGCGGGTTACAGAACTCACATAAGACTCCCTCTGCTTCTATAGTTATTAGATTTACAGAAGGGCAGAGGAAACATCAGGTACTGGTTTAGGGCAGAAAGAAAAATAGCTACCGGATAAATCGAGCGGAGACGAGGTGAGCCAGAAAATATCGAGTTTGTGGAGAGCACGAGAAACAGAAGATGGAATTGGGTTCAAGTCAGAACCGTGTCAGCAGAAGCTCAGTCATATTACCTGAGTTTATCTGGGGGGAAAAACGACGTGAATTATGATCTGAAAACCCCCAAACACTCAATAATATCATTAAAAATCTATTCAAACTACAGACATGCATCTAAAGTAAAACATGCTGGAATAAAGTATGAATTAAAAGCCTTTATGTCTCCATTTCACACCTTGACTTGCAATAAAAAAACATTCACTACATAATAAAACATGAAGCTTGAGGAGAGATGTTTGGTGCGGCTGTGGTCTGATTATCACGCTGCTCTTTCTTCCATAAATTCAACATATGAACTACTTGACGCTCCGCCAGCACTCAATGAGGAGCTTTACCAGCAGGTATTTGACTGACGCGTGTTCGCAATAACACATCTACAATTTCCAACTGTTCCAATAAACCCAGACCAACTGATAAAACAAAGTGTTTTATTATCGCGAGCCTGCCGGTTTAATGGCAGATTCACTGGGTTTCAAATGATCATGTGAGAAGACTGAGCCAGCACAAACAAATACCTCATGCAGAAAGAAGCTTAGATTAGTCCGTCAACATCGTTACGGAAGCGGCAGAGATTTAGAGAGAAGGGCATGCAAAATACACACAAACTGGACCACACACTCTTTTTGAGAAAGCAGGAGAGACACTTGCCTGTAGCTTGAATGCTTTGGGAGATTCGGGCTGTTTGTTATGGATAAACAAATGCAAGTGTTAAAACCTGAAGCTTTTACAGGAAACAGAACACCACTTAGTCCAGCCTTCTCGCAGAATGGCGCTGGATGGCAATGAAGCATTAGCAGAGATGTTAACGTCTACCAGGTTAGCTGTAAATTACCTTATTCACAGCCAAACATTAGCTATGCACTATAAATGTAAGAACACAGTAGGATTACAATGCATAAAGAGAATATTTTGACATTTTGGGGGAAGCACGAGCTTGAAGACTGACACCACTCTGCTGCCTCTGTGCTAAACGTGAAGCCATTAGCGTAGCTTTACAGGGAGACTGGAAACAGCTAGCCGGGCTTTGTCCAAAAGTAACAGAATCCACCTACAGAACCTCTAAAGTTCACCAGAGGCGCTTTCAGACATTTACAATAATCATCCAAAAATGGAAACTTTACAACTGAAGGTGCACTTTTTCATCCATCCATCATCTATACACTGCTTAGCCCTCACTAGAGTCGCGGGGGGCTGGAGTCTATCCCAGCTGACTCAGGGTGAAGGCAGGTTCACCTGGACAGGTAACCAGTCTATCACAGGGCTACACTTAGAGACAGACAACCAAGCACACTCACATTCACACCTACGGACAATTTAGAATCACCAATTAACCTCAGCATGTTTCTGGACTGTGGGAGGAAGCCGGAGAACCCGGAGAGAACCCACGCTGCACGGGGAGAACATGGAGACTCCACGCAGAAAGATCCCGGGTGTCCTCACCGGGACGCGAACAGGCGACCTTCTAGCTGTGAGGCAACGATGCTAACCGCCGCGCCACCTTGCAGCCCACTTTTTAAATCGTGTTTGTTTAATCCGTGTGGAAACTGTGGTGCATTGACACGTCACCGTTTTGTGGAAGATCATAGATTATTTCTTAACTCTGGACAGTTGCCAGGCAACCAGCAGGAGTTCCAGGGAGTCAGCGCCCCATCCAGGCAAAGGTCTCGCACATAAACACTTCAGCTTTTGTACGGATTAAACAAACAAGAGTCAGGCTAGCTTGTGCTAAGCTATCTGGCTGCTGGCTCACATTTAACACACAGGGATGAGAGTGGCGTCATTATCCTCCTGCTCTTTGCTGTTTCTTTAAATTACAACAATAGTTCTGAGAGACAAATAACAATAAGGCCACTTTGTTTTTCATTTAAGGTGAAAAGATGTGCTGTTGAGCAGAGACAGTTGAAATGAGAAATGAGACTAGAGGACAAGAGGTGAGAGATGAAGGAAAGCTGGAGGCCCAGGCTGGGCCAAGGATAGAGGAGGAGAGAAGTAGGCAGCGGGGCTCTCACAGGAATGTTGTGGTCTTTGCGTCCTTTGTGTGAGGAGGCAACGTGGGCCAGGTACTGGATGACCTTCTTCGTGTTCTCGGTCTTGCCAGCGCCAGATTCACCTCTGAAAGCAAATGGCACAGAGAGCACACACATGAATAGTGTAAAAACGCGAACCAATGAAGGACGACTGAGAGAAAACACAAAGAGTTTGACATGATTTACAAGGTTTGAGTTGTGAGGCATGGCCACATTACAGAAGAAAATCTGTTTAGGTTGTGTACAGTTTAGCAAGGTGCTGACAAAAAGCTGTAAAACTCTGACCAACACAACCCTGAGTCATCATTATAGCGGTTAAGAGTGAATGGTGAGCGAGTAACCATCATCCTATCTGTTGTTTTTTGGAATCCGTCTATTTGTTTGTCTGTCTCACTGGAGAATGCTGTGGTTTCAGCGAGCCGGTCTCCAAAGTTTCCAGGCCCTGCTTTTGGCCGGTCCCTAATGATAGCTGTGTTCAGGCAGGGCCATCCACAGTTCCCGCAGTCAGGTCCCAGAGCCCAGAAAAACCAGGGCCAAGAGCGAAACCAGGCCAGCGACACTACATCTAGCTGCATACCGGTGGCTTTAGTCTAGCTGGCTATTACTGCAGCTCTACGGCACACTGCAGTTTTAGCTGCCACATTAGAATTTGTTGGGCGAGTCCTCGAGTGCAGGACTGGAAACAGCCATGTATGGCAAGAATATAGGTCAGATTATGTAGATGCACACCCCACTGTGGACTGATGTCTTCATAGTTTCACAGGAGTGTCGGAATAGGCCTCACGGTTACTCTCTTATCTCTTACTGAGAACATGTGGCTTTAAGGGAACGTGGACCTCTCACTGTCACAATTCTCGTGTGTCAAAGGGTCAAAGGACTCCTCTACTAATGAACTAACTCCTATGTGAGAGATTCCTGGACGCTCCCCGTTCCGTTCTTCGGGATGTGGCACATGAACACGAGGCTAACTCAACAGCTACTCTTTAATTGTGCGTTTTGTGGCATCACTGTCCAAGTGACAGTGTCATAAGATTAAAAAAAAAACCCTCAAAGGAGCACGTCTGTGGTTTGTTTTGACTGTGACCTAGAGTTAGATCTTATATTTATAGCAGACTGTTGTGACTGTAATGCTTCAGTCATTACAGCTGCTTCACGTGGTTGTCCGTCGATATGAAACTATTCATTGGTGTTTTAAAGAAACAAGCAAACACCAGATCTTGACAATACAGATCTGAATTTTTACTTTAAAACACATAACCATAACTATGATTCTATGCCTCTATGCCGCCAACAGGGGGTGTAGTTTTTCAGATTTGAGGACAGATTATGCAACCAGTCCTCTCCAACCCAAGCCACGCCGAAGCAGAAGTGGCACTTAATTACTCTCTGCCATAGAGGATGAAGCAGGCCACCAAACCGCACTCATAACTCCCTCCGTGCTGGGTAGAGCGGCCGCATAAGCCCGGCATCCGCAAAAAAAGCTATTTGAAACCGGTCTTTAAATAAAACACAGCGGGATAATGAGGAGCTGGCCGAGTGAGTCAGGACGAGAGAGGGAGATGGTAAAAAGGGGGTACAGAGGCAAAAAAACAACTGGGAAAGTTACAACCCTTATAAAGTACTCTGATTACAACTGGAAGCTTTTCAAGGACGGAGAAGTGAGGCTATGCATTTATATACACGACAGCCCTATTAAGGTGAGGCTATATAGTCTTCATGTCCGGACACTTTCATTTTCCAGTCTATTAAGCTGCTTTATCACTAGAACCACCATGTGTCCTAACAGAGAAATCACCTCAAGAGGAGAGGAGGGAAGGGATTAGAGAGAGTAAAGGGTTGCAATACTCACGTGCAAAGGATTGATTGGTCCTCACGATCTGTACAGACAAAACAGAAAAACACAGTCAGCATCTTGTCATCTTTCCGCCCCTGATTCTTCCCATTGTTCCAGCTAGAGTCATTACAAAGATGGCCTTTATGGGGTCAATACAATCAGCAGGTATATTGGAAAAGACCGTAAACATACAGCAACACAACTGGTATTCTTTTTTTGCTGATGGGTTGCAGTTAAACACGGCTCTGTTGTTACCAAAGTCACATTAACCAAGTGAGCATCCAAAGTCACGCTGTGCAACGGCCATAAACTGAATCCCAGACTGGTAACCAAAGCTCCTCTACCTTTCATCGCAGAGGAATTCAGACCAAAGTCCAGATGATAGGATTAGCAATGCTCAATGGAGTAGGTGACCTCTCAACTTTGAAGGTCCTCCAGCTCACTACGGAGGACTACAAAGACCAGGACCAGCAGGGAGCTGACACGTTTGTCGTCTAACAGGAACTCCAGACTATTTCTCATGGTGCCACAATCGGAGCATGACCTAATTCAGCGGTTAGAATAAGTGGTTTGTTACACGTTCAAAGAGAACACGTTAGCATCTAAATATGTTCTCAGAAAGGGTTCGTAAAATTCATACATGTGAATGTTGTGAAAGTTTTTCTGTCATGCAGCTGAACTGTCGGTGTCCACGCTGCTTGTGTTGAGTTGGGTTTCAAGTTTGCAAACATTTCACCCGTTTATCTTTTTGCCACTTTAATGAACTAATTCAATGATTTATACATTTCAGTTAGCTAACAACAACTTGTGCATAAGTTTTACAGCAACTGACTGTTTGTTCATTATTTTCAAAAATCTATTTTCTCTATATTTATTCACTTCTTCAATAAAACTATTTTAACTTCTCAACTATCTAAGTGTCTAATGTAAGAGCTGAATTTAATTAATTAGCTAAGTTTTATACATATCTCTTGCAACTGCAGGCTACAGACACCCTGAAACTTACTGGACTGAAGGCCAACGAGCACAATTTACCTCATGAGATCAAAAAATGAGGAAACATTTTAAAAAGAAAAACAAACATCCAAAAATGGGAATGGATATAAATGCAATTTACAACTAAGCCTGGACAGGATCAGCCACAACATTAAAACCACTGAAAAAATGACGTGAATGCCATTGATGACATTGTTAAAATACAATGTTCTGCTTGGAAACCTTGGACATTCATACTTTGACACGTACCACCTACCGAAATACTGTTTCACACCGAGCACGGTCCTCTAGCAATGGCCTCCCCCTGTTACACTGCAAAAACTACTCAGGAACAGCTTGAAGAGCATGACAACCAGCCCAGAGGTGGTCAACTGGCCTCCAAACTCCCCAGATCCCAATCAGATCAAGCATCTATGGGATGTGCCAGAACGACGCTTGATCCACAGGACCCAAAAAATCCACTGCCAACATCTCTGGCCAGACATCTCAGAGATCCTTGACCGAACCATTCAGAGGTGTTTTGGCAGCATGAGGGGAACGTACACAATGTCAGGCAGGTGGTTTTAATGTTATGGATGTATGGTATTCTGTGAACAGTAGCTGCTGTTGTCATTTCCATTATCACAAGCTTTAATTCACCTCAACATTTCCTCGACACTTTAGGTACAACTATAAACACACAAAGCTGCTCGCTGAACCAGATCTCCCCATACATCACCTTCATTCACACTCATACGTGAGGATGTCTTGCAGTAGCCGTTCACTGAAACCCACCCTCCTGATCTGCAAACCTCTCCTGCTGCTATGTGAAGAATGAAGCCTGACATCACCACCTCGTCCTTCAGCAGACATGGACGAAATGATGTCATCACATGTGTCAGCAACAAAGGCCAGAGGCTAAAAACATGTGGAGCGAGAAGAGGAGCAGCTGCAGTGGACGGTATGTCCGGCCTGCAGGTACAACGCTGTGTACACATGTGTGCAGAGGGGCTCTTTGAAGTGAGACCGCTTCTTTTATTTTGGTTTCATGGAGAAGTTCATCGAGGAACTTTGCATCATCCTTAACGAACAGCAGACAACAAACAGATTTAATTATCATTTTAAAAGGATCTTCTGTGCCACTAATTTGAAAACTCAAGCAGTCCCTCAGTAGTTCCTGACATTCCTGTGGTAGGAAGGAAGGAGATTTTTCATTTCCTGAAAAAGACAAATTTGGGAACACATCCTAAACTTATAAAAGTAAAAGGAAGACAACCACACAAACACAACGCTGCACTACGACGGGAACAAGAGCAGGTTTTGTTGCTAGACGTCATACGGTGTCTATTAGTTGCTTAAAGATTACAGCTGAAGCCATGTTTGAAGACATTTACCTCCTCAAGAGTTAAAGAAACTTAAGTGAGCACTTCCTCCTTGATGTCAGAATAAAGTCAGCTCAGAAAGAGATGATGATGATTAGCTGGAAGCTCAGAGGATAATAATAGCAGTCCTCCTAATAGTCATCCACTCTGGAGAGACGGAGAGTTCAGCTTCGAGGGCTTGCCACATAGATGTATTCACACCTCGCTGATGGAGGTCAGTTCTCGGCTCAGACAGTCTTCAAGGTGTTATCTCTCACCAAAGAAGAGACCTTTTGTAAATACAATAAGACTGTTATTCAAGTTAAAGGGAAAACCTGTAAAGTTCGTCGGATAGGTGGCGTTCGTTTCTCATATCTAGAAATATCCATCCATCCATCATCTCTACACCTTAATCCTCACTAGGGTCATGGGGGGCTGGAGTCTATCCCAGCTGACTCAGGGTGAAGGCAGGTTCACCTGGACAGGTAACCAGTCTATCACAGGGCTACACTTAGAGACAGACAACCAAGCACACTCACATTCACACCTACGGACAATTTACAGTCACCAATTAACCTCAGCATGTTTCTGGACTGTGGGAGGAAGTCGGAGAACCCGGAGAGAACCCACGCTGCACGGGGAGAACATGGAGACTCCACGCAGAAAGATCCCGGGTGTCCTCACTGGGACGTGAACCGGTGACGATTGAAATCCTTCAACATGACAATCCAGAGGTGAGACCAGTCCAATGTGGTTCTCTGAAAGCCGCCGCCCTCTCAAAACTCACAAAGCCCCACAGAGACGGCGTCCGCTCGCTCACCACCTAAACTGGATCCATTTAAAAACGAACACTAAGGGAACCATTCATAAGAGCCTAATCAAATTTAGGACTGACCACATCAACAGAACAAACAAATGGGATAATTCAATGTGGATTAATAAAGTTGGCATTGGACTAATTTACAAGAATTACACCAATCCTGGAAAGCTATCTGATAACATATAAAAACTCTAAAGCCAGGACTGTGTATTATTCTGAGCATGACGAGGAGTCGCGGCTCAGTGCAGCTTAGCTTTCCTTTATCTCTCAGTAGGAACAACTTCATGAGCTTCATTACAGAATTAATGATGCACTGACTACCTCTCCTCTTTCTTTTTTTTTTACCATGCATCTGTATTCTATACACCTTTGTGCCGTCTCTCTCCCATAGTTTGTGCTTTATGGTCAATGACCGAACCAAACTGCCCAGTGCTTATTTTTTGTTCTCACTTTTCATGTTTTCCACTTTATCAGGTCTTTTTCCTGATAATAGGGACTGCTGCCAAGTGCTGCTTAATCACAACGTCTTGATCACACCATGCGGTGTCCTGAGGTTACTTATGCTGTGATTTGGCACAAAATAAATGAGACTGAATAGAGCTGAAGTGAATTGTTCATGCACAAAAACATTAATTGCCTTGATGAGGTTGCCTGATTTCCATGCTTTCTCTGATTTTAAATACATATATTCAGATGTATGGGAGTGTAGATCAGATAAAAATATGCATCAAAAAACTAAAATAAAACAAACGTATGCACCCTTGCAGCTACCTCAGCAGTGTGACTGATGAATGAGCTGCTCATAACTGCCCTCATTTCCCCTGATGATGGCTCTTTAAAACGTGGGTCACAGTGTGATTACTCTTCCTGCCAGTTCTACACAGACCTGATGCTTATCACATGTACCTAATATTGTTGTTTTTAGCACCAGAAGTCCCACCGGACCGAGGCACGCAACACTGCGTAACCTATCGCGAATATCAAAACCGAACAATCGGCTCGGTTTCACACGACCGTACACGGAGACGGCCTGCATGTGTGACCTCATGCCTCTGACATCAGCACCTGACTGCAATCTGCAAAGGATGAGTAAACCAACCTGGTACCAATTTTAACTTGAAATTTAAAAGATGCACCGTTAGTGGCCAACAACTACCTTCAGCTAGAGTCATCCCAAATACCCAAACAGTTACCTCAAGGGTTGGGCTGGTGTCCTAATAAATGCCATGTGACAGATGTGTCTGGAAGGGAAGAAAGTAGCTTTTCTGCCTTTAATGTACAGGACAGTGAAAGAGAAATATTGGGAGAAGATTGGGGAAAGGACATGCAGCTGGCTGGAATTGAACCACGGCCGCTGCGTCGGGGGACTAGAGCCCCTGCACATGGGTCACCCGCCCAACCTGTTGAGCTACCTGGACGCCCCTTGCCACCTGTTTTGAACTATTTAAGAAGTGATGAATGACATTAACCAGTGACAGTGGAGTTGAGATGTGTGAGTGTGTTTGTACACAAGCTACCTATCAGTCCTGGCTGATGGGAAGACAATAGCAAAAGAAGAAAGTCATTTTATTTGTTATTAAGTAAAAGGAAGGCACATAAACACAGATGCACACACCTGGACTTGATTCTCAGTCACTTCATTCTCTGCTCATCAGACATCTATTTATCCGTCTTCCACCTCCTTCCTGCAACCTCCCATTTAACCTTCTTCTGTGGCTATCCAACACCTCTCAGCTTTTTTTCTGATTGCCAATCATTCCTTTAATCTTGCATCCCCCTTGACAACAAAATAAAGTAGATATTGCCTTTAGTTGCCACAGCTTTTGTAAAAAACCTCCTCTACTATCAAACTGCACATGGAGAGCAATCAGAGTAGTGTCGCTCTTTAAAGGCTGGAGGATATTCTGGTGCCAACACAGAGGAAAATACACCGTGTTAGCTTTGGGTGCAGCATCTTGCATGTAAGTGTTGAAGCTAATATTCAGACCAACAATGTGTAAACTATAGTTTTCAGTTAAACGTGTGCTGTCTTGCTCGTCTGGTAAAACTTTCTGTGGTGGATTTGTTTTGTAAAATTCACCTCAAGCTGCACAATGCGATCCGTGCTGCATGCATCTATCTGGCCCTCGCCGCCACAGCGGGCCTCTTGGCAGCTGCTGCTTCCTATATCACCACAGCAACTAACTGCTGGGTCATATTTACCCAGGATGCCATGCTGGCTGGGCGTAGGTGGACCAATCAAACCGAACGTGCTCTTCCCTTCCAGTAGCTCATTACTGCCTCCCTAAATCTTCGCCCCCTTTGTGCTTCCCCTTTCCCTTGGTTGCTCTCATTTCCCCCTTTTCCCCACATGAATAGCGCAAAGCCAGATTACTCACACGGCTACAGAGCGGGACCTTACCGGAGACCAAAAATCACATTTTTACAAGCAACATGTGTTTTTAATTTGATCACCTCATCAGCGCAGCTTTTTAGCCGCTTTACTTATTTCCTCCACAACAACTCACAGCCAATCATCCGGGCGACGTTAATGTGAGATGGAAATACGTTAGGTCACTCATGCATCAAGTTGTAGGTTAGACCACAGCCTGGCCTCTGTTTAAAGGCCAATCAGGACGGCTGCAGTGACACAACACAGTTCACTGAGTGGGGAAACACTAGAAGCTAGAGAGCACACTGGTGCAGAAACAATATTTGTGTGACACTTATTTCCTGAGGTTGTTGTAAACTTTAAGAAAGCATTTATGTTCAATCTTTACTGTCACACAGCTACATCAAATCGGTCTAAACGTCTGCCCACAGTCTGTCCCACGAGCGTACAAACGTCACTCCCGGCTCCAGTGGTCGGAGATGGGCCTGTTTTGCACCGCAGGGTTCCTTTTGCTGCTAATAATTTATCCCCCGTGAGGATTAAACAAACCCTCATTCTTCACATTCCAGAGCATTCCCCCTCCTCGCTCTCTCTCGCTCTGCGTCTCCACAAAAGGCCCAATCATTACCATAACCCCCAATAATCAACCTAGTTTAACCTCGTACAGCCGCAGCACCTCTCTAACTCAGCTTACAGTTCAGTTATCGTACATTTAACCCACTGTAAACTAATACCTCGAGCCTCTGATCTTAGTAAATAGCAAATTTTCTCTAAACTCTGCATTAACATTACTTGGAACATGTGGACAAAATAAAGGTCTGCAGCCTAAAAACACTACGATCATCAGTAAAGTGATAAAAGCACAGAAAAACAATGGCACTTTTATTTCAAGTCGACATTGATTCGGGGAGACCGGGGATGGTTGTAACTAGTCAGAAACGAGCTGTGGGGATGCCGTCAATACAGTCCATGCCCACTTACAAACTGAGCTCACTGGTGAAGCCTCATGTCTCTGAGTTGAAACCTGTCTGTTCTGGAGCCAAAAACGAAAGTAAAAATTTTCATCACGAATATTTTTTGCATTCTGTCCATTTTGTTGCAGATAAAATAGTTTCACTGACATAAGCTCAAACAGTGGTTTCTCTAGTTTAATTTGATGTGTTGCATTAGTGCTAGCTTTGAAGCTAAATGCTAAAAACATTTAGCTTTTTGATGGCTGCCTGACATGGAGAGGGTTCTAACTGTTCTTTACACGTTGGTCTCCTGTTCAAAAGTGATTTGTTGATTGTTCCACAGATCTCCAAATGCTTTTTCACATTAACCTGTTTCAGGCTACACAACACACACCAGTTTACTATTCTTTATTTTATGTCTATTTATTTTATTTTATTATATTTATTTTCATTGTATTTAACTTATACTTTGTATTTATTTTATTATCATTATTTTTATAGTCTTACAAGTTTATGATTCCTTCTTTATTATTCTCCTTTTAAGCATAATAATGTAATTGTCACATCCATCCTCAGGTAGTGTTGCTGGGGTAGGTTGTAACAACATACCTCTTTGTATTTGACATTAATTTACATAATCTGTGATGGTGTCGTAGAAGTCCAAGTGTATGTCATTTATAGCAGATAAATATGGGAACCACATGTCAGAATTTGAGATTTCAAGCACAAAGAACCACTGAGTCACACTTGCTCAAACAAAAAGTGTTGCTATCATCCTCGGTCTCCCCTACCTCAAAGGGGTGAACTAAATTTCTCACTTTAACTGTAGGTCGAAAAGGTTTGAGGTCTCGTAACCGCAGCCGCCAAAAAACGAGATGAAATCAGACCTCAGTGTGCAAAAACATTCTCATAATTACGTCCATTTGTTGTCAGTGGTCCTCAGCAATATGGCTCCAGTTCAACGCGAGCCAAAGTCTAACCCCCACTCGTAATGGTTGCAAACTGTTTTCGTCAATTAGCCAGCTATCAAACAATCCATCGTTCTAATCTCATACTTTAAATTACCCTGGAAAGAGTCAAAGAGTCGTCTCAACACAACTGTTTGAATTAAAAGAAAAAAAAAACAACTTTCTGCTACTAAAACTGTCTTAAATGGAAGCTGGCTTAACGGCGTGATTTTGCAACACGTCTTTTCCACACCGAAGCTCGAGCTCTCCCAACTGGCTTCGTAAAAAGAAGAAGTCGTAAAACTGCACGCAGTGAAAAATCGAGCGTCATGGCAACCACTTCACACGCAAGAGAAATCCTGAGCGATGGCCGGCGAGCTCGCTCTCTCTCATAAAGGATTACACAAGCTCACATGTTCACACAGCTCCCCCAGTCGCAGGAGAATACAACAATTATGTTGCTGCAAAGATAATAACATAAAAATAAATGTTGGCCTGATTACACATGAAGGCAGGACAGGATCCAGAGCTGCTGAACGCCGGATGCTGGTGCGTAGATATGTGTGAGCGAGACGGAGCTCATTCACATTCCCAGACAGTGGAAGGAGCAAACAGTCGGCGTGATCTGGGAAGTGTTGTGGTCTGTGGGTACCTGCAGTGTGTAACTGCCACTCGGAAGCTTTCCAACAATTATGAGACACAAGTTAAACACATTGAAGTGGAGGAATAACAGGCTGCATCCTCAACAGCAGCTCGGATGAGATAAATAAACAGATAAATCCTCCAGTGGCGACTGAGGTGATGCAAACAGTCGGTTTATGTAACGGATGGTGTGGGACAGAGGGAAGACGAAGGCAGGCGTCTGTTAGAAAAACATCTAGACCTCGAGCCCAAGCAAAGAAAACAATGATGGTGTAATCAAAATCTCCAAAGCACCATCTAAACTTCCCAAAGACAGATAATTAAGTGTCTCAGGTAATCTGTGAATCCTCAGAAATTATTTGGCAACTTCAATTAAAAAAGTAATCTTCAAAATGCAGTACTGTTACTCGGGATGTCTTGATCCTGATCAATCAAAGTGACTTTTAACTCATCCAGCTTTAGCTTGATCAAGGGTTCAAGGAACTTTATTTGTCCTGCCAACTCACATTCACGTGTTTGTGGTACGAAATTAGTACTCAGGTCCCGTTTTTTAAAAAGAAAAGGCCTAATAAATAATAAGTACAATTAAAAACAAGAGCAAAATATGAGTAAAAATACAGAGTAGGAAGCCAGAAGTAGTTGTGTTTAGTGCTGAACATCTGTGTAGCGGCGAGGTAGACTGTAATATTGCACTTGGTTGGTTAAAATATTGCATGTATCTAGATAAAGTGTAAGGCTTCATACTGGGAGCTCAAGAAGCCGATGTACCACTGCGCGTCGCCATCCTTGTCCTTTGTTTACATCCACACACGTCTCATTAGTTTAACTTACAAATTCAGCACACTGGACGTTTGTCCTGTGCTAGAACTGCTGTTGGACACCGGACACGACCTGTGAAGGCAGCTGTTATACGCATGCCGCTGGAGTACAGGAACGCCATTCTGATTAATCCCGGCTGGATTTAACACCTGTGCAAGGGCACGAGGTCATTAATCATCACTAAAGACTTCGTCGTAGTGTCGCCTCACTAGGAAGCCCATAATGTGTAGCGCTAACCCGAAACTGTCCGCCCTCTCTGGTAGCTTCAGTTTCACCCAGTACTAGAACTAATCTACAATAACTGAAGGGCGTATCATCGAGGAAACTGGGATCGGACTGGCGGCAGAAAAGCATTCCTTGTCATCATCTCCACAAGCAATATTTGAAGAGATAAATATTCTAATTGACAGCGTTGTTCAAGAGCAGAAAAAAGGCAGAGCTAAAATAAATAAATAAATAAAGTGGACTGGCTAAAAAATACAACCAAAACTAACATTACAGCAGTGACAAAGTTAAAAAAAAAAAAAAAAGTTTTTAATTTGTGCAAAAATTGCAGTTTATACCAAACTCAGCATTGAGGGTTTAATGAAAACAAACTGTTAGAATATCAGTTAAGGTGGGAAAATGTGGAGTAATTAAAGATGTAGTCGTGACTCGATAATCCGACATTAAATGTAAAACCTTCATCTATGTCGGATAGCAAGGTTTAGGATTGTTAAGGGTCAGATTATCGAGTCGCGACTGTATTTCGGTTCACCTTTATCACCGGAGTTACAACCATGTACGGTTCTTTACATTTGGCCGTTTGTGTGACTCAACAGCACGATGGCGTTACTCACTGTGGGGCTGTTGAACCAGCTGCCAGCTCAGACGGACAGAAGGACAAACAGCCAAACAGCCCCACAGAGCTGCCTGCCCCTATGTGTGTGTGTGTGTGTGTGTGTGTGTGTGTGTGTGTGCTGGTATTTGGATGCCCCTGGGTTCCCTCGCTTCCAGCACCGGAGCCAATTGGGTGTGGCTGTTTTCAGCAGCTGGCGAGCCAACGGAGGCGACATCAAAGGGAAACTGGGAGGTTATTCCTGATTTTTACAGTTATCAGCTTATGTGTTTCATCATCGAGCACAGATAATAAGACGGTCTCCTTAAGGTGCCAACAAAATGTCGAACATGTAGGTGAGACGTGTCGTTTTCACACCACATGAACAAATGGGTGGAGAATGCCATAAACCCCACAGATAGCGACAGGATGTTCCCTTGTGCATCTGGCACGAGTGAATACTTCCCAGGAGGAGTGGAGCGAGGGGAACAGGGCTGTGGTGGGAAGGGAGCAGATAGCGATAACGCGATGATGTAAAGAGGGACAAACGCTACCAAAATAGGAACTTTCCAGCTATAAATATTGCCGCGTCGCCCGTCGACATGCGTGCGGATGAAACCTGAAGGATGTTCTCGGCGCTTCTGATTCAGCGGCGACAGTTGGCAGCTGAGATCACAGACAGAAATAGACGCTGATGAGGAATGTCCCCACCCTCCCGGAAACGGCAGCAGCAGTGTGAGGGACCACCTGGGAGAGTGTGTGAGGGCAGTGACAGATCCGACACACACGGAGGATGACGAGAAGCCTTCATCACCATTTACACCTTCAGCTTCAAAGCGTGCCGTCTCAATACGCTCGACACTGACTGCACTGGGTTAATAAAATGTTAACACTCATCCTCTCTCGAAATAGAGACAGTCATCTAAACATCATCATCTAATTGTAACGTCACTGCTGTGCTACGATGTCGATGATAACAATAAGAAATTACCACATTTTTCAGATGCTTGAGCAGAAAAATACTCAAAAGGACAACCAGCGTCACGCCGACATCCGCAGAATCGAAGCACTCGACCTACAACTGAAAACGATTACGACGTGTGTTCGCCTCATCGCTGTGGTAATACGCAGCTCATGTGTATTTTGGTAAACACCTGAGACGATCTACAGACTGTAACAACAGCCTGTCATGTTAGCTTAGGCTGTTTTCTCACTGATATCGGGCTGTTAACAGAAAATATAAAACCACAGAATAACAGCGGGAGATAGCGCGCCGTGTAGCGTTACTATAGCATAACAGCAGCGGCGGCGAGGAAATGAATCTGAACCTGCAGAAACGTTTAGAAAATCAATTTTAAGTCAGACAGAACACATTCTGCCTGTTGGTAGTCATAACAGGATGGAGCGATGAGATCTCAACAAAGCGCTGACCAGTAAACCAGTTTGAATTTTGGCGTTTTTGTGTTTATAATGAAAGCAGATGATCTGATAGTACGTCAGGGGAGAGAAAGAAATATGCAGCACAGCCAGAATTAAAATCAACTGACTGACTACATCTTTGATTAATTGATTAACTTAAAAGAAAAAAAGTATTTGGAGAAATAAATGAGAGACTACGCTGGTGAAGTACGGCCCTCAGCTGCTGTGGTATGAAGGAAACACGGACTTCATACAGTCTACAAGCAGTTGTTGTTGAGATGTTTGGCAGCTATTCCCAGTTAATGTAACCCAGAAGGACTCTGCCGTCACTCCAATAAAATCCAACACGACTTATCAGTTACGGTAGATTGAAAACGTTAAAGCAGGCCTATCAAATCTGACGTATGCAAAGCGCTTTAGTGTGATTTCACACCGAGAGCCAAGAAAAACAGACTCAGCCCAATGAAAATGTGACAGTCTGTCTGCATCGGTGCTAATGCCGGATTTGAACCTCTATGAAAAAAGAGCAACGAGCAGGTTAAACATGAGAAAAGCGCTGCCCACGTACGGAAGGTAGTTGCGTGTTAAATTCATTTTCTCAGCTTTACGGCCTCTCGGCTCGGGTTTGGCTTGTAAGGCTCGTGTTGTGCCGTCTGAGCTGCGCTCCACAGAGAGCATTCAGACGGGCTTTTGGAGTCTTTCCCTTTTCAAGTCCCACAAAGCGCATTTTTCAAATGCTTCTGATGCAGGGGTGAAATGAGAAAAGTCTGGGAGGGAAAAAGAGGGGTCTCCAGACAGATAGAGCTGCAGGGAGAGTGTGAGAAGAGAACAAGGTCCCACGTCTTTCTCCAGAAGGGGTGCTGGACTGGTGTGGTAAACATCCCCGGGCTAATTAGAAGGCGCTTTGAAATCCTATATGTCCATTCCATTGCATTAAGTGTACTTCAGCTGCCCTGAAGATACGTACCGACTATATGGCAGTAAAGAGACAACATGTGTGTGTGTGTTGACGGTGGAGTGGAAATTCATTGGCTTAACTTCCCCGTCAGGAGTCAGCGAGTGGGACGCTAACATCTGGTGACGGTGGGGGTGAGACGGCTAACGCTGGCAATAAGTGGCCTGAGCTGGAGATTATGTAGGCTGCAGAAGAAGAGAAGGCACAGAAGAGCTTTGGAGTAAGAGAGAGTAAACTCCTGAAGGCTACGAACAAACAGGCCGAGGACTACACGGGGAACAGAGAGATGTAATCTACTTTTTTGGTTTGCTGAGCGGAGTGACGACGCCAAACAAATGACCAGCAACGTCAAAATAGTAGAAACCCTTTTCATTTCCCACAATAGTGAAGGAGGACGGGGTCCATTCTCAGGCTGTGAAACGCTAATCAGACCATTGTTTATTAGCCTGGCCAATCATGTTCATCGCTGTTTGAAAAATTGTACAGCTGAGGAACCAAATTAGACATCTGTGGATTTGTGATGAGGACAAAAGTCATGAAAAAAGTCAAATTTTTTCACACCTCTCTTGTATAGTTCTGTAAATTTCGTAGATTTTTCTTTCTATATTATTTTATTTTACCTTCATTTTATACCCTAATATTCTGTCTTTTTGCTCTTGTTTACCCCCTTTGCTGCATATTCATGCTGCTGTAACAACTGAATTGTTAAGGCTGTTTTTAATGAGTTCTGTTCGTTTTTCCTAAAAACCTGTCAGATAGCAAGGTGTTGGATTGTTAAGGGTCGGATTATTGAGTCACGACTGTAGTTTGGTGGGAAGTTATTCAACAATCACCCCATTATTTTCCCCATTCATTGTAACTCCAGAATATTTCCATGTCAGAATTTTATTCTCTCGAAGCATTGGCACCAAGAATCCATCAACATCGGGCTCTAGGAAAAAGTTCCCTCCCTTTCTACGTGCGAGCCAAGTCGACCCACACGACTATTTACAACCCAAACCTACATCATACAGAAATCTTAGACATTTGTGGTTCCTGCATTAGGATCTCATCATCTCTGGAGGCTTTCCAACGAAAGGATGGAAATAAAGTGGGAGAAAGGAGAAGGACCCCACATTGCCATTTCAAATTGAAACAACTCCTGTTAAACATCATAGACAACTCCCCGGTTACTTGCTGCTGCCATAAGTCATCACTCACATCTTGCTTTTCACTGCCAAAACGACTACATGTTCACGATCCTATGGACATTAAATATATATTACAGACGTCGCCGCTCAACGGTTGCTGCTCTGATAGGTTTAACACATATTTCAGGCCCGGGGTTATTTCCTAAATACATAAAAGACAGGGGACACTACAGGTTTTTACACGTGCCCAGCTTTGTTTATGCTAACAGAGTCTAAGTGCCGCACAACAGTGTGCCTACAGAGAGTGTAAAATTAGCCTCGTGCTGCTGGGTGTTGCCCTCGCGCCAATGAAAGGGGAGAGAAAGCAGTTGCGGGAGATATGGCAGAAAGAATTTGGCAATGTAATCGATTGCAGATGGCGGCCGTCGGGTGGCTTGTTTGGTCCACAGTGGTTCTTTGTGATGGCTAGGCCTGCCATAATCCAACCGGACAAGGCAGTTTTCGTGTGTGTGTGTGTGTGTGTGTGTGTTTGTGCTGGCACCTCTAATATCACAGCGCTAAGCTCTGCAGCTCCACAGGAATTCCAGACACACAAGGGGGAGCAGGGGTTCGGTCGCAGGGAGGAAACCGTATCACTATGTGACACAGAATGGCTGATAAAACTGGAGGCAACACATAAAATAGCTCACTGAATGTAAAATAAAAAAAGGACTAACTGGGATGTGCAGCACAGGTGAAACAATTACTGAAAAAACAAATAGAGTCAGTGGGGAAATAGCAGATAAATACGCAAACGTAGCTCGTTGGAGGTGGATCGAGCAGTCGGCTTTTCCTGCCTGGCCTTCAGCGGGTTGTTCTGGGTGTCAGAAAGAGGGCAGCCACAGCACCGGCCAGGTAACTCAATCTGCTGTGCTGCGGGTTCTGGCATCGGTGCTATGTGTCTCTCATGACAACACTATCCAAGAACGAGGGCGCGACATGACAGCGGCTCCACCTTAAATCATCTCTCAAGTAAACAGACGTAACCCGTAACCTGTGGGACCGACTCACTCGTAAATTTGGCCGCCGTGTCTTGAAGTAAACACGATAGGGGGTATCTTGTATTTTGTGATTTCCACCCAATCCATCAAACTGTAAAGGGAAATGCTGATTAAAACAGGATTTTCAGAAAAGTCTTTTACATATGCATGATGACAGACGCACAACAGCTCTCCTGATTCTCATTCTGTCCGGGTCAGGCAGGAAAAAAGTAAATGGGGGGAAACTGCAACCATAAATCAAAACTGATGCATGACCCCCAAAACAGAAATATGATGTTCTCCTGTATGAACTCCACAGCTGCCTGTCATTAAAGATGCATCTCCTCCTGTGTGTTGTAAGAGTGTGTACGAGACAGAATGAGTTTGCAGGACGCTCATGCATGTTTAAACAGCCTCCTGCGTTTGTCTGAATGATATATCTTGAACTGTACTGAGTATAGACAGCCCCTTTTGAAGACCAGGAAAAAGTCCCCGACACACACCTGTCTTGTCACTCAGGCCCTGGGTGTGCCCTTCACCAGCCCCTCGTCTCCGGCCCTCGCTGCCCCAACAAGCGGCCTCATTTCCCAGGGAAGAACTGTGCAGCTCCAGGCCTCCCTGCCTGCACCTACACACACAGCACCCTGGTCCCAGCCCCCTTCAGGCTGCACAAAGCCCCTATTGTGAGGCACAATGCTGGCCGCCCCCTCTGCCTTTCCCCTGTACCCTCTACTCTGTTTCCCCCATAAACTCTGTCCCTTCTGCCCCCTCTTGCTTTCTGCCTCGCTCCCTTCGTTTTTCAGCCTTCTTTCCGCTCGACTCTTCATTCTTGAATCTTCACTGCGAATCCTGGAGATTGGGTCTCTGGGGGTGTTGCATCTGCCCTTGTTTATCCTCGTCCAACCTCTTCCCAGTATCCCCTTCAACATGCCTCTTCTTTCCCCCCTGTCTGTCCTGGCACAAGCCCTCCCTCTCACCCCTGTGTTCCAAGACATTTTCCACTTCTCTGACTGTTGTGTTGCCTCCTGTATTCCCTTCTGGGCTCTGCAGGATAGATATTTCATATCTTGGAGTATATTTGGTGCATGATGCAGAGCAGAAACTAAACACAGAATCCAGTTCTGTCTGCGGCACCATCTCTGTTATTTGGGAATCTGTTTCTGACATTATGTTAGACTTGGGATTTGTATGTCAAGAATTATTTGGATATTGACATCTGATCCATGAGGGGACGAGGGGAGACCTTCATGCTAACTACTTGTAGTTTATCTGGGCTTGCTTGAGCAAAAAGCAGCAGGCAAATATATTCAGTACTTTTTCTAAAGAATGTGGTCACTCTGTATAGATTGCATTTACACCTTTGCTGAAACGTGGTCACAACAGTGCAAACAAAACCATTTACGGATGTGGCCAATCTGGCTGCATTACAGTCACCTGCAGATCAGACTTTCCTGATCCAGATAGGACGTACAGATAACAACCCTAGGCATGCCACCTGTAAACCTTACGATTCATCCTTCTTGCATTTCTAACAACCACCCACCTGAGATCAGCAGCAGCGTCGGAAAATAACAACCCAACAAACACATTGGTTTTTCCTTTCTGTTTGCACAGTCGTTTTATTGAACATGTTGTGCCTACACTGCCATCTGTGTTGCTCCAGACTTCAGAAGCTGCACAGTTTTGCCAGTAATTCCATCCCCTGCTAAGGCCCTGAAGTAAGCCGAGCTGCCGTAACAGCGATGTGCAGCGCCGTCGTCACCTGAGCGTGAGTCTGCCTAATCTGTCGTCCTGGGAAACAAACAACTAAATGATAAGATGGCACCAAAAATCAATTAGAACAGCTGCACAGGCAAACAGAAAAGCATAACGGGGAGATAACGGGGACGTTAACTGTGGTCTGACTAGCTGAGAGGTCGGGAAACGGGAACCCAGTGTTGTCGTTAAACAGAGGCCTAACCATGGCAACCGTGGCCATATCCTGACGTGGAGGAGTGATGAGAAGGTGGACGTTCAACACACTTGTCTTCACGTGTTTCCTGATCAAAGGACGAGAAGGACGAGCTGCCCCTGAGCTTCCAGCAGCGCTGCGGTTTCATGTAAAGTGAAAGGCGACCAAAACGCCTTCAAGGATGTGGGGAATTTTCTTTAGTGTCTTCCGAGCCAGAACATTCTCGTTGAAAGAAAAGAAAAGAACCAAACAAAACAGGGAAAGAGGTGGAAAACGAAAGACGCCAGCTGCTCTACTCACTGACGGAAGAAAGAAAGCAATTAGAAAACAGTAGGAGCTCTCAATGGCTAAAAACACAACCTGAACCAGTCGCGATCTCAAACAGAACCTCAGTCAACAACACAAACAAAAGGCCTGCACTGCAGCCGGCTGAAACACCGTCACTCCTCAAGTGACACCTCTGTTCGAAATCCCCGGGGAAGGTTATTTTGGTTGCACGCGATGACGCGCACATAGGTATCCATGGCGATGCATCCCCGCTCACAGAAACCCGGCAGAGGGCAACGGGCCGCTCGGACGACTACGACAACTTGACGGTGACTCAGCTTGTAGAATTTAGCACAGCGTGGTGTGAGGAGCTGGAACAGCGGTGACCTCATTCCACCGGCTGCTTCGCCCTGCCCGTTGTGAGGGGTCCGAAAGAATGAACAAGGAAAAAAGGGGGTCAGGGAAAAGAATGGCGGCACAAGAGAGGTGTCCTATATCGAGACAAACATCTCGCATAGTTATAAAAGGGATGGCGCGAGTGCGTGCGTGATTCTTTGTGTGTTCGTGGCTCGATCTGCATCTATAGTTGCGTCAAACACATGGTTAGTGGGACAAAAGAGTACAAAAGGTAATAAACGATCAGGAGATAATGAATAAAGGGGCTCATGTACAGTGTGCAGCATACATGTAATCCCTTTCAAAAAACAAATAGGCTGTTTTAGAAGGACTACATTGGAAACACAGGCCCCGATGTGGAAGTTCAGTGCAACAAAGAGCGATTACTGTCACACAAGTTAGGAAACCTGTGATCACGAAAGCAAAACTGAAGCAGAAAGTTCTTAGTTTTGTACCCACAGCTGTGTCTATTTGCACGTCTCCATCACGGCTCCACATGGAAAAGGCCTGACAGACATGATGGTGAGGCTTCAAAGAGATGGAGGGAGATACAGGATGGATGGTAACCAGCTACAGAAAATGTATAAACACAGTTGCAGCAGTAATCAGGAGGTTTAAAAAAAAAAAGAGTCATGGTACCACTAGTCAGAGCACTTTCTGTCAAGGTGGACCTATAATGTATTAAAAAACACAATTTAAATCTCAGTAATCATTTATTATTGCATTGTTGCATTGAGTTCCTACTGTGGGGCCTTAATATAATGAACCTAAACTTTAATTTTACTTAAAAGCAAATACTGTTTAACTGTAAGGTGTTAAAATGTTCAATAATTTACCATTTAGGTGAAAATGAACAGAGGTGTTCTTGTTTCTGTTGTGTACTAATTGTTCTAATCTCTACATGAGACTCCTGAAAAGGTTCTGAACCAAACTGAAAATCGATAGCTTGGTTCTGACCCGTCCAGGGTTCAGGGTCCCAGCTGTGCGGCGGTGAGAAAACACCCAGAGGGCATGTGATGACAGGGAGGCTACAGCACATCAGTCAGACACACAAACCCTGAAGCAGCCGTGGAGGTCCGCCAGACAGATCAGGGCTGAAGAACATCAGGACAAATAAACCAAACTGTGTCAGATACGCTATTTAAAGACGTTAATCACTGAAATGTGAAAGACCATTCAGGAGAAACAAAAGGGAGAAACTACTGCTGTTGTTTCGTGGTTTGACAGTGATGCTACACAGCAAAGGCAAAGCAAGAGCTGTCCAAACACCGATAGCGTCTGGTAAAGGTTCTGCTTATCACAGCGGTTCTTCTACATCACAGAGTCAAAAACAATTAGCCAGAGTGGGTCACCGTGCCGCGCCTTGTGGGTCATTAGTTTGTAATTACATTTCCAGAACTTACACCCAGCAGACTAGTGGAGGCTTCAACAAATCAAGTTGCACAACGCTCCACCAACATAACACCCTGTAACACTGTCTAACTTTTATCAGGGCGGATGCATTTTAATGGGCTCCAGTTCCACCATAAACTGCTGCAGGACTTGAGCATGCGACAGCTGTAGCCCGAGCCATGAGCCAGCCATGCAGTGTGTGTGCAGGATGGAAACATATCCACAGCGTCGGCGCAGCAGGCCCACATAATGACCACATGAAGAGTGATGTTGGTTGAACCTGTCCTCTCTCTGCCTCCTTGTTTCTCTTCTACTTTCCCAATAAATCCCTCTGTCACAGAGCATCGGCCCTGGCAGGCGAGCCTCTCACCACCCACACTATTAGGAGCTTAGAGATCGCACTCTGGCCACTTGCAGCGCATTACTCTTATCTGGAGCACAGAGAGAGGCTGTTGTGCCTCTCTGCTGCTGCAATATGTCGATTTACTGCAGAAACAAAATAGAGACAACGACAAAAAAACGTACACGTATCCATGAGAGCATTACATAATGATGCAGGTATTTTTTCAGTGAAGCTGATTAACAATGTGAGCTGCAGGTGGTTCGGTGGTTAGCATCGTTGCCTCGTAGCAAGAAGGTCGCTGGTTTGCATCCCGGTGAGGACATCCAGGATCTTTCTGCGTGGAATCTCCATGTTCTCCCCGTGCAACGTGGGTTCTCACTGGGTTTTAACCCTATGAGCCCTATTTTCAGGGTAATTTCACTTCTAATTTCAATATTTCTAAGCTCCTATCTTGGACTAGTTACAATGCAATAGCGATATTGACGTATCTTATTTGTTTCAGAACAATCCATCTATCCAGATCGTCCATCCAACCATCCATTATCTCTACACCGCTTAATCCTCACTAGGGTCATGGGGGGCTGGAGTCTATCCCAGCTGACTCAGGGTGAAGGCAGGTTCACCTGGACAGGTAACCAGTCTATCACAGGGCTACACTTAGAGACAGACAACCAAGCACACTCACATTCACACCTACGGACAATTTACAATCACCAATTAACCTCAGCATGTTTCTGGACTGTGGGAGGAAGCCGGAGAACCCGGAGAGAACCCACGCTGCACGGGGAGAACATGGAGACTCCACGCAGAAAGATCCCGGGTGTCCTCACCAGGATGCAAATCTTCTAGCTGCGAGACAACGATGCTAACCACTGCTCCATCTTGCAGCCCAGCCTTTACATCAAGGCAAAAAAACCATCATGAAATTGTTGTTTTTCACGTGTATTTCACCATAAAATAATGGCAGCAGATACATATTTTTTTATAATTGTGTGGGGGAGATCCTCAGAAATCTGGTGATATCAGAGTGATGATGGTGGAATACTATAAGACTAAGTCATCAGGAAAAACATGTGGTCAGTGCCAAATGGGGGAGAAAAAAAGAACATTTCAGTGAAAAGCAAATCCATGACTTTCTGTTTATTTTCCCTACTAGGTGGGATGTAATATCAGCTCTAGGTTGAGAAACAAACTCGTATCATCAGAAAGGCTAAGTTCCGCGGTGGGTCCTGATTTGCGGTACGTTATGAAACCAAAGACTTCATGACTTGTTCAGCCGAGTAGCAGGAATGTGGAAATGGGTGAGGAAACTAGACGAGATATTACTTTGCAGAAGTTAGATCTCTTTTCATAACATTATCACTGTGGTATGTACAAAAGCATAATTAGAAAGTTCTGCTCTTTCTCTTGCGATGCGGCGTTAACTCGTCACTGCACAGATATTGATGCGTCGAGGTGTTTGCATATTGATGAGCTCATGCATGAAGGAATGGGTGTGGAGATGAACGCAGAGCTGCATCCAGGTTGTGATTAAATTTGATTTTTTTTTCTTTCTTTCCAATGCTATGTTGCACAGACAGCATTTTTCTAAATACACATTTGTGCAGTTTCATTCAATTGCTGCGATAAATACTTTGATTTGAGGGACTTGGATGTATCTGCTGGGCTCGAAGGGTTAAACGATGACATCAATATGAATTGCAACTCAAATCGAATTGAACTGTGTGTTTGGAAAAAGTTGCAGGGGTTTAAAAACAAATCAGTTGGCGGTTTGGAGAAATAACGGCACGCAGAGCCAAAGCGTTACATAAGCATACCGACGGCTAATAATATTGAGAACAAGCTCAGTATGAACAATGCAACTTAACGCTTCGATCCTAAACCCTGCGCTCGGTGTTTACAGTCTCACAGATTGTGTCGAACAGCCTCACATCACGATGCAATTACCAATCATCGGTGGTACAGCTGGAAAATCTGCCAGGTGGTTAATCTGCTACCTGACCCCCGTCATGACAGCAGACGTGATCGGTGACGTCACATCCTCGCTGACCTCGTGACCTTTCACACACTGTCTTGACACACTAATCTGCTGAGCTATGCAGCCAAACACCACGCTGCCTGCAAGTGAGCTAAACTCTG